>NC_056729.1:1058931250-1059106250 GCF_019279795.1 Protopterus annectens
ACAACTTAACATGGAGAAGTTATGTACCTACCATAACGTTCCATGTTAGTTGTCTTCTCTCACCTTCTTTCTTGTGTCCCGCCCACCATCCCCCTAGCCTGGACAGACCGAGAGGTTTTTCCCCTTCTTCTAAGGGACCTTATATTGCACTATTCCAAGCCCAAACAGGTGGTCCTGGGGTAACTACGGCTTCAGATAGTGATATTTGGGGAGTTCTCCTTTCTCCTCCTCTACCTCAGTGGGGAGACTGAATTGGCTATTGTTTTCTCAGCTACCAAACGAGATCTGGGTAGTTACCGCCTAGCATCATGGGATATAGGGTTGCCTCGAGCCGGTAAAATTAGCTCTCGAGCTTTAGTATAGGCCGAGTCGGAGCCGAGGTTCGGCTCCGAACCCATCCAGCAAGAAAGAAGGCAAGAGAAGACAACTAACATGGAACGTTATGGTAGGTACATAACTTCTCATTTTCAGCGGAGGCCTGGGAAGAAAAGCTCCAACATTACACAGCAGTTTTTACTTACACATAAAGTACAGTTAATTGATATCGGGTATCAGACTTGTGCAATAGTCTTGTCAGTACTTACGAAATACCAAACATTAGCCTATGGAACAGAAACTCCTGGGTGTGTTTAAAAAATTTACTAACATTTACTTCTGCAAAACTCACACTTTCACTCCACAAAGCCTCTCACCGATTTCATGGTTTTCGCCAAGAAGAGACTAGTGTAACGTAGCATACCTCCTACTTCCTGCAGGTCTCACTGAACATTTCGCAAACATAGAACTTGAAATATTATGTAAGTAAAGCAAAAAATTGCAATATAGGTTGCACCTCTTATGGGGTGTAACATGTGTTTACTAGGAAAAGTCAGACGTTGATCCAGCAAACATTATGCCATGGACATGAGGAGAAATGCTACAGACAAAGTGCCTGTAACATGCTTGAGGAGGGCATAACATGAACGGAATCCCTTTTATTAAGTGGCATGTGATGGCAGAGAGTGTAATGGTGGATACTGGCAGCATCTTGAAATCAGCTGCCTCTATGCAAAGAATAAGCAGCTACATACTTAGGGCCAGCTCTTACAGATAACTTGTAGGAATGGAAAATCATGTATTCATTGACAGCACATAATCACATCATAGGGTATATCTGTAGCACACATATAAATGAAATGCAAGGAAAAATCTTTTTTTCGTATTGTATGGCTTTTACGAATGTTTCAGTTGGCAACAAGTTTAGGATGGTGAATACTGCAGACCCTTTCTCTATAAACTAGAGGCATATTTTAATCACAGATATAACCATTTGGCCACCACTTTGATACACAGGCTACATATTTTGCTTATCTAACAGCTCATCATCTGTCCACTCACCTATGTCTAGTTCTTATAAAGAAGGATATATCTTTATCTCATGTATCCTTGAATTCATTCATTTTTTTTTATCCCACTACTGCCTTAGGAAGGTCATTAAAGTAATTTGCTACCCCTTCTGTAAAGTAATACTTCTTTGTACCTGCCCTAAGCCACTCATCTTGTATCCACAGATTATGTCCTGTTGTTCTAACTGGAATTTCTGTATTTTGAATGGGATGTACATTTATTTGCTTCAATAAAACTTGTTTGTTAGGCCTGCACAGTGATACTGCATTGTACCTGCCATTATATTATACCATAACGGTGTTGTATAACTGCAGCCTTTGTCAGACTATGTTTTTTTTTTATTTAAATGGCTGAGTTATGTGGCTGTCATTATATTAAACAATACTTGTACTCTGCAACAACAGTTATAGTTGAATCACCTTTGTAATAAATTACTTAGTTGTATGGTTGTCATTATATTAAACCATATTGATTAACTACAGGAAAAGCACCTCTCTATTAAACAGTTCACTTTTCTGGTTATTCATAGGTTCATAGGTTCATACTAGGCTATCTGCCCTAGGGCATTTATAAGCCTAGCCAGAGTGTGTTTGGCTTTCGCCACCCATTTTAAATTAATTTTGCTATAACCTTTTTCGAGGTTAGTATACTGTGCCTCTGAAAAATAAAACCAAAGCAGCACTGGATAAGGAGCCTCTTAAGAACACAAAAATCCAATGTTTAACAACAGAAGAGGCTACACCACAATAGCTTTGAACTGAAACTCTGTTTTATTCCACTGCAGTTAAAAAGTAAGCGCTTTCACGTTGCTAGAACGCTTCTTCAGACTTCAATGACTGCTTTAACAAAAACTAAATGCTTTATACCATTTCATGAACACACCTATCAATTAACTAATTATAGATTTAAAGGCATAGACTTGATTAAAGCAGGACTGATGCATGCATATAATAAAATATCTATACATAAATATAAAAACTGTAAAAAATATATATAAATATATATATATATATATATATATATATATATATATATATATATATATATATATATATATATGTATATATCCATATGCACACACACATACACTGAACCCACATAAAAAACATATACAAAAAATATAAAATATATATATATATATATATATATATATATATATATATACACGTGTGTGAATGCATGTGTAGATACACATGATAAAATATTAATAGCAAATATATAAACCACTACTAACAACTATCTATGGAACAATATAGAAAGAACTTCCAACATTTACATGGTTGCTTAATGTTTATAAGGGCGGCATATAGCATCTGTTTGAGCCCTTTGATCCTCTTGGTGTGGTACTTTTGGGATCTTTCCAGTTGCTGCAGGTGTCTGGTAAGGTACATCCCAAAAGGGGCATTGTACTCAATTATGGGCCTGATGAGGGATGAGTAAAGAGGCACGATGACCTCCCCTGATCTAGATGTGAATCCCTTCATGATTAGGTGGGCTATATAAAATGTTTTTCTAACCACTTTGGCCACGTGGTTGTCAGATGAGAGATTGCTATCAACTTGGGTCCCCAGGTCCCTAATTATTTCTTCTGTACTTAATGGATTACCACCTATGTGGTAATTTGTGGGCACTTTGTTTTTGCCAAAGGGGATGACTATACACTTTTTGGCATTTAGCTTGAGGCCATGGCTCTGGCACCAGTTGTCTGTTTCTATGAGGCCCTTTTGGAGGATGCTTGTGTCAGCTGGAGAGTCGATTATGGCGCCCAGTTTGCAGTCATCTGCGAATTTGGTCAGCCACAGTCCTTCCGTGTTTGCCTGTACCTCCGAGAAATATATACCGAACAAGAGAGGTCCCAGGACTGAGCCTTGTGGGACGCCACTTGTAACTGGTTTGAAGTCTGACATGGCTCCAGCAATTCTAACCATGTGAGTTCTGGCCTTGAGCCAGTTTGCAACCCATCTAGTGACATAGGGGTTTATATTTAAGCTGGTGAGCTTATCTATAATGCCCGAGTGGGGTATTGTATCGAAGGCTTTTGCGAGGTCCAGGTAGGCTGTGTGGACCACCTTCCCCTCGTCAATGGCCGTGGTGACTGTTTCAAAGAAATTGACCAGGATTAAGAGTCAGGATCTGCCCTTAACAAAGCCGAACTGGGTAGGATCCAGTGTCTGTAGGTCCCCAATATCTTTATTTATGAGGTCCATGATGATCGTTTCCATAGCTTTGCAGACCAAGCTAGTCAGGCTTATGGGGCGATAGTTTCCAGGATCCATTGAGGCACCACCTTTGTGGAGAGGGACCACTGTTGCTGTACGCCACTCTTTGGGTACATATCCTGTAGTAAGGTTGAGATTGAACAGTAGTTTTATGTTTGGGTTTAACTCTTCTTGGAGTTCATGTAGGACGCAGCCCGGGACACCATCTGGTCCCATTGATGCTGTGTTTTTTGCTTTGGAGAGGGCGGCTCTTACCTGAGCATCTGAGATGTCAGGGGGGCAGCACTCTGCTGGGATAGATATTCGCCCTTTTGGTAGGGGGGGGGTTGCGCTGAACCTGTCAGCTAGGATGTTGGCAATGTCTGTGGGTTCAGTGTATTTTTTGTCATTTTGGACTAATTCTGAGCATATCTGGGAATTCCCACCCAGGTTCCTAACATAACTAAAGAAAGCCTTGTGATTATCCTTAGTGTCCTGTGCAATTTCTCTCTCGAAGCTGGCCTTAGACGATTTTATGAGTGCCCGTAGTTTTTTGCTAATACTGATCAGAGATGCATTCCCTTTTTGGGATTTTGCTCTATCATGTAGTAGCTTCCTCCGTCTATTGTATAGTTTGTTTATGGCTGGGGTCCACCAGACAGGACGTCTGCCTTTGGAGGATTGGGTCTTGGTTTTATTTGGGATTGCATGATCCATGCATTCCTGAAGGTGTTCATAGAATGTGTTTATAAAGGATTCTGCGGTCTGGGCCATATTTTCCACAGGCCTGGGGGCTTTGAGGGATTCCACCTCGGTTTTGAGGAGTGTGAAATTTGCTTTAGAGAAGTTTTTCACTGTGGTTTTCTGGGCAGGGGGTGGGGTCAGGATGTGAATATCCAGTGAGATTAGTTTATGGTCTGATCTTACCAGTGAGGGATACACTTCTGGTCTGGAGCATAGAGTCCCCATGTTGGTGATTATCAGGTCCAGTAGGTTTTCCCCTCTTGTGGGAGTGGTAACAAGTTGTTCCATAGCATATGAGTTTATAAATTCTAGGAACCTTTGGGTTAGGGTGTTGGAGCTAGAGTAATGCTCCCAGTCTATGTTTGGGTAGTTGAAGTCACCCAATATAATGGTATTTGGAGAGACCTTCATATTTTCCAGTGTTCTCAGGAAGGCCAAGTGGGGTCCTGGGTTTGGGAGGGTGGTCTGTAGCAGGCTATAAACTGGAAGGCAGTTTTACCCACTATTAGTTGCACATGGATAGTCTCTGATGCTTCGTGCTGTGCCACCAACCTGGAGGTGTGGGTATCTTTGACAAATATTGATACTCCCCCTCCTTTTGTGGTTCGGTCCAAGTTTTGGGGCCGAAAAGCATGGTATGAGGTATAACCTGGTAGTGCTGGGGTGCTCTCAGGAGCCTTGAACCAGGTTTCTGTTACTGCACAGATATCGATGTTCTCCATGCTAAGGAGAGTTTTGAGTGCGTGCATCTTGAGGTTGAGACTACTGGGGTTGAGTAGCATTACTCTTAGTTTCTTATCCCTTATGATACCTATGGAGGTGGGTTTGTCTTTTGAGCCTTGCCTAAAAAAGGCAGTATGGGGGTAGCAAGAGCCTTTGCCAATATCCGAAAGCCCAGGGGTGACAGGTGCAAGCCGTCCCTAGCGAAGCATGGTGGCTTGTCGAGCATGTCATCCCAGGCTGACAGGCATTGGATCCCCTTTGAATGACACCAATACTTAAGCCAATTGTTGAAATTGATCATCTTGTCTTCATATTGTGGCATCATTCTTGGTGAGGGTAAGATGCTACTCAAGGTCAGGGTCATATCGGCCTGGGCTACATGCTCAGAGAGCTCCTTTATGTCTCTTTTCATGTAGTCCAGGGAGGTACGTCTCAGGTCATTCACACCAGCATGGACAATGACTGAGTCATATTTGTACTTGCCTTGGAGTGACCTGAGTGCTTGTGTTATGTGGCGGATCCTAGCGCCCGACAGGCAGCTCACCATGACCTTCTCCTTGTTCAGCCTGGTGAGCAGGATGTCAGTGTGCCTGACGATAGTCACCTATTACAAGTGTATCAGGTGTGTTGTTTAGCCTTAAGGGCTGTGACTGTTCGGCACACTGGCTTTGTGAGCTATGTGTTGCACGTGTTTTGTTTTGGGGTAGCGGTTGCTTGGGTGTCTGCTTTGGAGGTCTCTGCTGCTTAGGCAGATTTTTATTTAGAGTCTCCGAGTATGTTTTTGTGTGTTTATGTGTTTGGTTTGCTGTCGTGGTAGGTCTATGTGATTCTTACAATGCACCATACTGAAAGGCTATAAACAACAACAGCTCTTACTAAACTATCTCTGTAATAAATGGCTTAGTTCCCTGTCTGGTGGAAGGTTAGCATAATGGTTAGGCTGTTTACCTTACAAACACAAGGTATACGGTTTGATTCGCACAGGGGTAATTGGCTAGGCTTAAAATAGCCCACAAGGGTAGTTAGCCTAGTGCTAACCTATGATCCTATGAACCTATAATTATAGTATTCCATAGTGCTACAGTATGACAGCTGCAACTGAATAATTTTTGAATGTATGGCTTGTTTCTATGGATAGCTTTATATTATACCATGGTGGGTGAAAACTAAGGAATCTCATTGGATGATGTCCCCTATTATCCATAGCATACATGAGATAATGAATCATTCATGCTGTGGTTCCAGTGCAATATTTCATAAAATAAATGTAGGATTAAGGCCATTTACTTGGAGTATCTGTCGATAATATATCACTAGTATGTGGTTTGCATCATCTTTGTTCACTGCTAACATGGAAGTATACTGTCCTGTGTGCTGCTTAAATTAAATGAGGAGGGCTGCCAACAAGACAGAAGAACAGCTGGAGAAGCAGGTTCTCTCCAAAAGTAATGAATGCATTCTCAGATATGTATGCCAGAAGAGCCTTTAATGAGTGAAGTCAAACTCCACAACAGCAAGCTTGGTCTTTGTATGTTTTTTTTCTGACATTAAACACGTATAGCCAAGAAAAGAATATTTGGAGACCTCTCCCCTCCTGATGCCTATTTATCATTGCACTTACCGCACAACACAAATGCCAGAAGAGCCTTTAATTAGTGAAGCCGAACTCCACAACATCAAGCTTGGTCTTTGTATTTTTTTTTCCCCAACATTAAACACGTATGGCCAATAAAAGAAAAAGAATATTTGGAGACCTATCCCCTTCCGATTCCTGTTCATCATTACACTTACCGCTTCGCACTCCATCACTGTAGCTCACATCTGTGACTCTGTCCCTCACTCCTTCCCCACTTCAATGGTTCACTCAGCCTGTTGAAGGTAATTATCACACTCAGAGAAATAATGTGAAGAACAATCTGCTCAGTTCAATCGAAGTGTTTCTGAGCATTTGTTGTTACGTCTAAAAACTTGTAACTGCTTCTCGCTCCAGTCTCTAGCTTGTATACTTCTGGCTTCTCTCAAATTTCATCATTCCTTAGATCTGCCTGGAATGCACATTTCAGAGGGCAGGTGTTCTCCCGCTTAGCAATAACTCCTCCTGGTGGATGGCTGGGGTTGCAGAGGAAAAGGATGAGAAGAGGGATCAATTTTATTTACTAAGCTAAAAAAAAAAATCTTGCATACTAGCGGAGAAGGAACACTCGTGACAGGTTGGATTTACCACCTGACATGGACGCTAGAGCCATTGCTTTTAACTTAGAGCAAGAAACAGAGCCTAAGCCATAGACAGAAATTGTGATTTATTTAATTTTTTAAATATTACACTTACAAACGTTGTTGCTTCACAGAATTATAAGTATATGTTCTCTCTCTAAAGGGTACGAAGTCGGAAGCACAAATGCCTATCAAAAATCACATTAACTGAGCGGTATCTAAACTACTTTAGCTACTTCTGTTTACAGATGATTTTCTCTGAAATGTTTAATATAAACATCAGGTAACTCCACACTGAAAACTAAGTTGAGAAAGTACCAGAAAAAGTTCAGCTAGTTTTTCAACTTATTTTTTCAGACTGGAGCTACACTATGCCTGTAAAGTTAGATGCGCTTGTGGAAGGGACTCAGCTGTAACTGCATACAGTTACTAGCGTCTTACAGTCCGCTTGGATGTAAGCACAGAGGTGCTGTGAGACGGTACTCGGGGTTCATGGAACTATACTAGTCATTGTATACAGAAGCTCAGAAATTTAAATTTTAGATCTAATATGAATTGAATTAATGTAAGAAGCTGCTTCTTAACATAAGCTGCCTCATGCTATCTACAATTCTGAGATAATGAATCTTTTTAAAATGAGGTTGGATGATTGGGTTGGCAATTGGACATATAACTCCAGCTGAAGAAAGTAAGTGTTCACTAATGGCTTTTGGGCCTGGACACTGGTGAGATTAATTTATGAACTAATGATTCTTGGTGCCTGTGGATGTTATGCAACAGACTGTGAAAACCAAAGACTGTTCTTGCCATTCAGCAGGGGCTAGGAGGGTTCTTTGGGTCTCAACCCCCATCCCTTTCCCTTTTGGCCGTCAAGCACAGTACAAAGTTTGCCACAATGGGTTCAAAATTGGTGCACCCTTCTAAACTCGCACTATACCTAACTAGATGGTATGCATACTTTGATAGGCTTGTTCATAGGTTCATATGTGTTTACTAGGCTAATGACTGTAAGGGCTTTTTTTAAGCCTAGCCATGCATCCCAAATCTCTGACAAGTTCTGATACCCTTGATAAGTGTAAATGTGGTCCTGGGAGATGAACCGTTTACTGGTTACCTGTGTCCATTAAAGACATAGGTGCCAAACCAGGAATGAATTTCCGGTCTCCCATCCAGTTGTCCAAGTTGTACTTGAATTGGGTTAGGGAGGTACACCCCCATTCCACTTACTGTACACAGAGCACACATCTCTGTCCTGACCCATAGGTCTTGTGCTACAGCAAGACTTAGAATAATGTCCTTTAGGATGGTCAGACTAGTATTGGCAATGCATTCTCATTCCTCACCTAAAAGCTTTTCCATGACACAAATTACTAACTGATATGAGATTCCCTGTAGTGTAGTTTGGGCTCCATCCTCTGTGTCATAGACTTGTGGGGATGGTTGCAGTTAAATGCAGTACTGGAAATGACAGACCAGCTGGCTGCTTCTTCTTCCACATTAGTGGTGTTTATGCCCAAATACCAAATCAGGTTTAGAGAATAGTCCATTTTGTGGGTAGCAGTGACAATTTGAATGAATCTTATTGCATTCATATGATGGATAAATTTTTCATTAAATGGGAACAAGATATCAGCTAATCAGATGTTGAAATTCCCCATGATTATAGACTTTAGACACCTGTAAAACTGAGTTCATGGGGGAAATATATGGATTTCTTCAGAAACCAGTCCTTATTAGAAGGATGACAGTAAACACATTTTGTGCATAATTCCTACTTTCAGGTTATACTCAAATGATTTGGTTGCTCCCACTTGCAAGCTACCAAGAGATAGTGATAACTTAAAAATAATTGGCTGCACTGGTACCTACATAGTCATTTCTTTAGTGCTATATGCATAAACTTTTTAAAATGATAGGGGCACCAGCTGATGTTATCCATATTGATTACTGCTGCAGCAGTCAAAGAGCTATATATGGGTTATATTTTTGAATAGACATAACAGCCATCTGGATTCCAAAGCTTTAGGGCATGTTCCAAGCACCCAAACCATTAATCAGCTCAAGCTGAGCTGATTAAATGACAAGTTTGGGTGCTATGCTCTTCAGAGATTTCTTGCCAACGTAGAGTATGCATGTTTGAGGCTTTTGAGGATTGACAGCTGGCTTGTGCTGTTCCTTTTGTAGGAAAAAAAAACTCCTATAAGTGTTTTTTTTAATTCAGGATATTGATCTTTCTTAATAGTTTCTGGTAAAAGAAAGTGGAACAAATGAAGGGACAGATACAGAGCTTCTCCTCAGATTTCTGATTCAGACTCTGATTCTTCCTGTGGGTTTTTTCTCTTAGATTATTTACAGAATGACCCAATCTGATGTGTTCAGTGGGAGAACACTAAAGTGTCTCAGTCCCTCAGAAAATACTGTTAGCTGTTACAGAAGAAATTTCCAGAACCTCCACCTGTTCTTCCAGTTATGTCAGTTTTGGAGAATGTGTATTTTACTGCCTGCAGTTTTCCTGATAGTCAAACAGCTGCCACTGAAAAGGCAGATAGGCTGTATAAAGTTATTGGTTTAATATTCTCTTCCCAGATCCGACAAAGCAGCTATAGCTTTAGTTAATCCTTCTGCTGCTAAGCATAGTTGATTCCAATCTTACACTTTCTGACATGGATGGGAAGATTATTGATATGTATGGGGGAAATGTATACTTCTGCAACTTTGATTTTCAGAAATTTTCATTGTCAGACTCATATGTTAAAGTTTGCTCTAATTGTGAATGCATGAGGAATTTTTATTTGCATTTTTTGTGAGGAAAATTTTGCTTTAAATAATTTAGTTTCTACTGTTGTACAAGATTAATTGTTTACAGAATATGTATGATGCAGTTTATTCTTCTTCTAGGGTTTTGGCCACTGGTACTGTGTTGAGGAGGTTTGCCTGACTGCATTCTCTGAACCTCTCAGATGATGTTAAAAATGAGATTTTAAATTCTTCTTTGGATAGAGATTTAGTTTTTCATCCTTCTGCTGCGGAGGTGATCACAATGTGTGATGAGAGGGGAAAGTTGATAAAGGGAATCTCTTAATTTTTTTCTAAGGGATTCTCTAACCCCTCATCCAGTTTTGGCAAACAAATCCCAACAAAATGCAGGTAAATAAACATTTAAGAAGAAATGGCAAGGGGGTTCCAAAAAGAATTCAGCCCCCTCCCGAAAAAAAAAACAGCACAGTACAACAAGCCAAAATGAATACTTAAGGGACCTTGCCCCCCCCCCCCCCCTGCTTCTAACCTGGCAATTCCTTTTACCTTCCAGAAAGTCCAAATCTCCACTTTTCTCTTTTTCAACAGATAACTTCAGACAAATGAGTTTTGAAGATCATTCATCAAGGTTATGGATGGTAGTGGGAGGAAATTCCTGTTTTCCAAGGGGTGATACCTCATCCACCAAATCAGACTTCTTTATTTCCACTTGTCCTTCATCATATGGTGTTCCAGGGAGTGATAGAACCAGTTGCTCCTTCATGGCTGGGAAAAGGTTTTTATTCAAGTGCATTTTAGTGCCAAAGAAGGAAAATGCTTGGAGATTAGTTCTGGATCTTTCCTTCCTAAACCTGTTTTGGATAGAGCTCAAGTTCAAAATGCTGCCCCTTCGCAATCTATTACCTCTTCTTCCTCATTCAAGTTTTCTAGTAACTCAAGATTAAAAAGGTCCTTACTATCACGTCCATATTCATTCAGACTTTAGGTGTTTCTTTTGGTTCTGTATGTTTGGACCACATTATCAGTTCTCTGCCTTACCCTTGGAATTATCCATTGCATCAAGGGTGTTAAAAAAGTATCTTGCTTCAGTTATAGTTCACTGTAGGCTTTAGGGTATCCACATTTTTTTGTATTTAGACAACTCGCTTATCTTTGCCGAGTCTTTTTCAAAATCTCTGGAATGTCTCACTGGAGTGAGAGGTCTCTTACACAAGCTGTGATTCCAAGAGAACATTCAAAAGTAATTTTTGACTTCTTTACATAAGATTGTGTTCCTAGGATGTCAACTACACACCTTAAGAGTTTTTCTTCCACAGGAAAAAAAAAAACAATTGATCTATATCTAGATTTATTTCTAAGGTTTTCCACTCAGACTTCAGTCACTGCAAGGGAATACCTCAGGATTTAGGGGCTCATGGAACCCTGTGATTCTTATGATAACACTGTTATTCTAAGGGGATCCAGTATCTGTCTGCCTGGGATGACATGGTCGACAGACCACGATGCTTTGCCAGAGATGGCCTCCACCTGTCACCCCTGGGATTCCGGATACTGGCTAAGGCTCTTACCGCCCCTATAGTGCCTTTTTTAGGCAAGGTTCAAATGACAAATTCACCACCGTAACAGGAACAGGCAAGCAAAAACTGAGGGTAATGCTACTCAATGCTAGAAGTCTAAATCTCAAAATGCACTCACTCAAGGCACTCCTTAAAATGGAGAACATCAATATCTGTGCAGTGACTGAGACCTGGTTCAAGGATCTAGAGAGCACCCCTGCATTATCAGGCTATAACTCATACCACACTTTTCGGCCATCTAACCTGGACCAGAACACCAAAGGTGGAGGTGTGTCCATATTCAATAAGGATATCCACACCTCCAGGCTAGTTGCGCAGCATAATGCATCCGAGGTTATCCAAGTGCAACTAACTCTGAGCAAAACTGTAATTCAAATTGTAACTTGCTACAGATTCCCCCACTATGCTCCAGGATTCCCACTCCTCTTTTCTTGATATACTGGAAAATATTATGGTTCAACCAAACACCATAATAATGGGCAATTTCAACTACCCCACCATTAACTGAGAAAACTACTCATGTACCAACTCCTTCACTCAACGCTTTCTGGAATTCATAAATTCCAATGCCCTGGATCCACTTATCCACACCCCCACCAGGGGCAACAATATCCTAGACCTAGTCATTACCAACATGAGTGACTGGTGTTCCACACCTGAAATCAACTCCTCTTTGGTCAGATCCGACCATAAGCTAATCACCCTAGATATCCGCATCCCGCCCCCCACCCACCATTAAGGAAACCACGGTAAAAAATTTCTCCAAAGCCAACTTCATGCTTCTTAAGACAGAAGTGGTGAACCTCATGACACTCATGCAGATGGACAGTACAGTTACGACTGCTGAATCCTACACAAATGCACTCTATAAGCACTTACACGAGTACATGGATCATGCTATCCCAAACAGGACCAAGACGCTATCCTCCAAAAAAAGGAAGCCAATCTGATGGTCCCCTGTCATAAACAAACTCTACAACAGAAGGAAGAAACTGTTGCAAAAGAGAGGAAAATCCCATGAGTGGAGGAGCTCCCTGGTCAGCCTCAGTAAGAAGCTGAGATCCCGTATAAGATCCTCCAAAGCTAGCTATGAAAACAAAATGGTCACTAATTCTAAGGGCAACCACAAAGCATTCTATAGCTATGTCAAGAATCTCAATGGCAACACCCAGATCTGCTCTGAGTTACAGCACAATGGCATGACAATTACAGAACCAACTGACATTGCCAGCATCCTGGCAGATAAATTCAGTGCTAACTTTACCCCCTCTCACCCCCTAAAGGGCCCATATCTATACAGTAAGAATGCAGAGTCCCTGTAATCACATATATGCAGGTAAAAGCTGCACTCTCTAAAACCAAAAACACAGCATCCATGGGACTGGACAACATCCCAGGCTGTGTTTTACATGAACTTCAGAATGAACTGGCTCCCCATCTAAGCACCATGTTCAATCATAGTCTCACATCAGGCTTTGTGCCCAATGAATGGTGCACAGCAACAGTTGTCCCACTTCACAAAGGGGGAGCCACCACTGATCCTGGGAACTATCGCCCTATTAACCTGATGAGCCTGGTCTGCAAGGCCATGGAACATATCATCATGGAACTCATAAACAAAGACATTGATAAACTCCAAACTCTGGACCCCACCCAGTTCGGGTTTGTGAAAGGCATATCATGCCTTCTGAACCTGATCAACTTCTTTGAGGCAGTCACCAAAGCCGTAGATGAGGGTAAGGTGGTTCACACAGCCTATCTTGACCTCGCCAAGGCTTTTGACACCATCCCCCATTCTGGAATTATAGCTAAACTCACTAAACTAGGTATAAATCCCTACATCACAAGATGGGTTGCCAACTGGCTCACTTACAGAACCCACACTGTAAAAGTTGCAGACTCCAAATCTGACTTCAAACCAGTGAGAAGTGGAGTACCACAGGGTTCAGTCTTGGGACCTCTCCTGTTTGGTATCTACTTCTCTGAAGTACAGGCTAACACAGAAGGCCTCTGGCTAATGAAGTTCACAGATGATTGCAAACTAGGAGCCATACTTGAGTCCCCAAATGATGTGGACATCCTACAGAAGGGCCTCACTGAGACAGATGCCTGGTGTCAGAGACATGGCCTTAAGCTCAATGTCAAAAAGTGCATTGTCATCCCCTTTGTTAAAAACTCTGTAACCATGAACTACCACATAAATGACAGTCTACTTAATGCCGAATGTGTGATGAGACCTTGGGACCCAGGTGAACAGTAGTCTCTCCTTTAATAATCACATCGCCACAGTAGTCAGGAAATCCTTCTATGTGGCACACCTCATCACAGAAGGGTTCTCATCCAGGAAAAAAGGAGATCATTGTTCCCCTCTACTCGGCACTCATTAGACCCATTATAGAGTACAATGCCCCTTTTGGAATGTACCTCACAAGACATCTGCAGCAGCTGGAAAGACCACAGCAGTACCTCACAAAGAGGATTACTGGCCTCAAACAGATGCCCTACACTAACCATCTCAAAAAACTCCAGCTTTACTCTGTAGCATATTGCCTACTCTGAGGCGATCTCTGCCTAACATATAAAGCTATGTTAAACCCAGACCTGTTGGACATGCTACAACTAAAAAAATACCAGTCCCTCCGAGCTACAAGCTCTAAGGACCTAAACCTTGTCACCATAATAAACAAGACATGCTGGAGGGATAGATTCCTGTCCCAGAGACTTCCTATACTCTGGAACAAGCTACCCATCTATGTCAAGCAAAGGTCCTCATTAGCACTCTTCAAGAAAAATCTTGATGAGCGGATGGGAAATAGAAAATACACCCCGGGGATCATTTCTGTGGCTCTGCTCAACAGGGGTACAGGAAATTAACTTTCTTGGGTGGTGTAAGCCAGGAAACCTTGTTGGTTAGGCTTACTTAGGCCCTTGGGCCAATAGCATAGTACCTACCTATGAACCTAAGACTGAGAAAGATATAATGGTATTTGATGTCTCTTTGGTCCCAGCACCAAAATCCCTCATCTTTTCAGTCCCAGTGCTGGGGTTTGTTAGAAGGAAAATCATTTGTTAGATACAGCAAATATCCTTAAATCCAGGTCTCCCCATTTCCTTTTCTGTTCCAAAGCAGTCAGTCACCACAGATGCTTCAGACTTTAATTAGGGAGCAATTTCAGGATGGATAAACGTGCAACGTGTGTGGGACACCAAGGACAGATGCAAGCACCTAAATATAAAAGTGATGCTTACATGATCAAGGCACTCAACTCTCTGAATCATCTTTAGTCCCTGGGATCTCTTCAAGTTGTTACAGACAATCCCACAGCTATGTAATACATTAATAAACAAAGGGAAGCTATGTTAGCTTGTGATATAGCTTCTCAGCACAGTCTCTGCTGTCATTCTACTTTTCTTCAGAGCAAAATATGTGTGTCAGACAAGCTGAGCAGGACAAGGGCAGGCACTCACAAATGGAAATAAGATCAGGGGCTATTCCAGGATTTACTCTATTTGTGGGGAGTTCCTCAAGTAGACCTATTAGCCTCATCTCTCAACAATCAGCTTTCAAAATATGGCTCCATAGCTCCATGCAAGAAGGCCTGGAAGACAGATGCTTTTTCTTTTTCTTGGACAAGGATGTTCCTGTATGTTTTCCACCCTTTACACTGACCGCCAGATTATTTCCAAAAATTCAGAAGAAATCCTCTAAGATCATTGTGGCGACTTTTTTCTGGCCCAGGCAACAATATTTCTCCCTTTTTTTGTAAGTAGCATTGGGCAATTACCACAAGCTTCCTCATATACTGGGTCTACTCGCACAAGAACAGGAATGTTTTATTCACCCTGACCAGAGTCAACTTGAACTGACTGTGTAGAT
Organism: Protopterus annectens; assembly: GCF_019279795.1. Classification (NCBI taxonomy): domain Eukaryota; kingdom Metazoa; phylum Chordata; order Ceratodontiformes; family Protopteridae; genus Protopterus; species Protopterus annectens. The sequence continues at coordinate 1,058,946,727 of NC_056729.1, forward strand.
GATAGTGTCTTAATTCCCTTTAGGCACCAATTTACTGAGGATGTACAGAAGGTAATAATGGATGCAAGAAAGCCTGCCTCTGGAAAATCATATATTAGCAAATGAAAAAGATTTTCTAGTTGGTGCCAACAACAACATAACCAGCTCCCATTCAGGGATAGCTGTTCTCTGGGTTTAAAATATTTGTGTGAGTTAGCATGCTATGACCTTTCTTATGCCTGCATCAAGGTTAATTTATTAGCCATTACAGCATGTCTGCCCATGGATTCTCCTTTTTCAATGCATTCTTATGTTAAACGTTTTTTGAAATATATTTTGGAAAAATGGTGGCCTCTCTTTGGGATCTTAATTTTGTGTTAGATAAGCTAACATTTGTTCCATTTGAGTGAGCTAACCTGGATAGCCTGAGGCTCCTAACATGGAAAACAGTTTTACTGATTGCTCTCACCTCTGCAAGAAAGGTATCTGAGTTGCAAGCTCTTATGGTGAGTCAACTCTACTTCATTTTCCATGGGGACAGTGTCTAAGAATGAATCCTTGTCTAAGCCTAAAGTGGTATCTGAGATTTCTTTAAGCCAAACTATCCATCAACCTGTTTTCCTTCCTTAACCTAAAAATGAGGGAGAAAAGATACTTCATACCTTGGATGTCCAGAGACAACTCTGGTACTGTCTTGACAGAATTAAATATTTTAGGTCTTTGGATCAATTGGTCATTTCTTGTGAAGGTAAGAAGAAGGGACAACCTGCGTCAAAGCAAACTATTTCCAAATGGTTTTCAAAGGCCATTGCCTTTTATTACACTCACCACAACAAAACTGATCCAGGCAGGGCCAAAGCCTACTCTGCCATGGTCTTGGCTTCATCTATGACTTGTTGAAAAGGGTTAGATTGTGGAAGTTTTCTAGAAGCAGCAACTTGGTCCTCTGTACATACTGTTGCAAAGCAATATAAGCTTGATTGCTTCTCTAGGTATAAATCAGGCTTTGCTAGGACCATTTTCCAAGGACTTCTGGACTTCTCCTTCCACATTCCAAAATGTGTAGACTGCGGTAATCTACCCATATAGCTTAGGCTACTGCAGCAGTCATCGATATGAAGAACACAGTACAGTTGTGTAGTAAACGTACATTAACAGTAGACATTTAAATGATCACTGCTGCAGTCACTGCTCACTCCCTCCATCTCCCTTACTTTTGGTGTGCTGTTTTTGCCAGGATGTGGGCTTTTATTTATTGTTGTTCATAGCACTGTCCTTTCAGCGCTCAGCCTAATCTCTGTCTGTTGGTACGAAACCTTTAAAGGGCTTTACACACAAGTCTGACTTTTTAGTCAGCTCAGCTTGAGCTAACAGTTTAGGTATATGAAAAGTGCCATGAAGCTGTGGAAGCTAGCTGGCTTTTATAGCCTTGCAGGATATAACCAACATGGTTAAGGCTACTGCAGCAGTGATCATTCAACCATCTACTGTTATGGAAAGTTTACTTACAAAACTGTAATTTATCCCATCAGGTCTTGGTGGGGTTTGGCTTTACTGGTCTGTATGCATCACCAGTAAAGACTTAAAGGGTAAAAAGTGAAATGTCATAGGCATTCAGATGCCATGTAACTGAAACACTGGTATATCTTTAAGGGGTCATTGCATATATCCCATTGACCTTCACTATACATATTGTTAATACTTGTTTCTGTCAGAGTTTATTTCAGTATTTCTTGCATTTAGTTGTATTTTGCACCTTATATGTATGTATATGGGTCTGCTTCAGAATGTCGACCATTCAGAATGCTGACTTTCATATGGCCGACACCATATGATCGACATTCCAAAAGAGTGACATCCTGAAATAGCACCATTTACCTACCTGTAAACACAGTAAAACTGTGTTATGCAGGGGGGCAAACCTACCAAACACACTTTTTACTATGTTTCTGCAGGGGGAAAAGCCACCCCCCCATACATTAAATATACCAACTTCAAGATCACACTACAGTGGGAAAAAGTTAATTTCCTAACCCCACTGTATCAAGCCCCCCTGCAAAAACACAGTAAAAAGTGTGTTGGGTAGTTTGGTGTTGTTATATGTGGAGAGAATGTTATTTTTATGTGATTTGTAGTGTTAGATGTTATGAAATTCGATGTTATGGGTTTTAGCTGTTTTGAAGGGGACCGAGATAGTCCGACTGGATGCATGTCCATTTTCAGCGGCGGCCCGGGGAGAAAAGCTCCAAGGGTAAGCAGATACAGCATTACATAATACCAGCATTACATATTACAAACAGACTATTTACAGAGATTACATAAGTAAGCAAGTTAAACAAGTTCCACAGGTTACAGTTAATCCTGAGCACAAGTCAAGATTAAATTAAATTACACAGTAAACTGGTTAACAGATTTTTACACATTCTAGAGAGAGTTAGCCAGGCTTGATACATTGACATAGCCAGTTAAGTGACAAATGTTGTTTGAGTCTAGTTTTAAATTGACCTAAGGTGGAAAGTAAGGTAATATCAGCTGGAAGAGAGTTCCAGGATCTACTTACAGAGTTTGCAAAGAGAGAATCACCGGCTGTGTTATTAATTTTGCTAGTCTGAATTAGTAGTTTGTTAGAGGATCGAAGCGGTCTAGGATTGTTATAGGGGGTGATAATATTTTTAAGTGCAGGAGTATTGTCCGAATTATAGTGGATTTTATAGGCCATAATCAGTTGGTTATACTGGATTAGGCTGGGTAGTTCAAACCACCCAAGCTGATTTAGATTGATGCAATGATGTGTCCTAAAAGGCAGCCCAGTGGCAAACCTGGCAATGTGGTTGTAGCAAATTGAGAGTTTGTTAAGGACAGTCTTGTTTAAATTTGAGAGTAGAGGGGATGCATACAGAAGGGTTGAAAGAAGGTGAGAGCGAGCTATGGCAATTTTAGCTGGAGGGGTTAGGAAGGCTTTTATTCTGTAAAGTGACCCTAGTTGTTTTATTGATGGTTTTGATAGTTTGGTTAACATGTAGGTCAAATTTTAGATTATTGTCTATGATGACACCTAATAGTTTTGTAGATGGGTCAGGGGAGATTATTGTGCCATCATTTGATTTTATGATAAAGGTGAAAGCGGTCGACCTAAGTGTTGGTGAAAATAACAGCATTTTAGTTTTTTTTGGGGATTTAGGATCAGACAATGTTCAGAAAGCCAGTTTTCTATTGTATTAAAAGTGGTCTGGGTAGCTGACCATAACTCTACTGGAGATGTGGCTGAGCAAATCAGAGTAGAGTCATCAGCATATTGGATACAGCTGACTTTTGGGATGACAGTATAAAGGTCGTTAATAAAGATGGAGAACAGCAAGGGCCCTAGTATAGAGCCTTGTGGTACTCCAAGGGTGTTAGGTAGAAGGTTAGAGAGTTTGTTCTGCCAGAGGACAGCCTGCTGTTGACCATTCAGGTAGGATTGAAACCATTGGAGGGCTCCAGTATCTAGACAGAATGTTTGCAGGGTGTGGATTAAAAGTTGGTGATCAACCATATCGAATGCCTTGGAAAGATCCAAAAAGAGGGCTGAGGATATATAATTATTGTTGCGATTATGGTTTATGGTGTTGGTAAAGGCTAGGAGGGCTGAAGTAGTGCTGTGATGAGGACGGAAGTCATGCTGAGTGTCTGCCATAAGGCGATTCTGGATTAGGTTGTGCATGAGTTGTCTATGAATATATTTTTCCATAATCTTTGCAAGTGGAGAGAGCATAGCTATTGGCCTATAATTGAAGAATTCAGTAGAGCTGCCTCCTTTGTGAAGTGGGATTACATAGGACATTTTCCAGATGGTGGGAATTTTAGCTTGTACTATGGTTCGATTGATTAGTATTGAGATGGGGTAAGCAATAGCATCAGCTGATTTTTGTAGGTACTCGGCAGGGAGTTGATCAGCAGAAAGTGTAGTGGGTTTTAATTTTTTGATCAAGGTACGGATAAGTGAAGTGGCGACTGGTTGGAAGCTGAATGTGAGTAGGTTTCTAGGGGTGCTTCTTTCAAGACCAGGGGAGCTATGAGGTAGTTGGCTAGCTAGGGCTTGAATTGTCTCAGTAAAGAATTGGTTAAAACTATCAGAAACATCTTCAGGGGTTTTATCAATAGTAGCAGCAGGGATTAGGGTTGAAGTTTGTCCAGGATGTAGTAGATTATTTAAACCTGCCCGAAACTTCTGAGGGTTATTTTGATTTACTGTCTGTAAATTACAGTAGTATTGTTTTTTGTCTTGTAAAATTGATTTTTTGGTGTCATTCCTGGATTGCCTGTATTTAATGTGATCTTGAGGGTCTTTAGAAGAACGCCATAAAGCCCATGCTTTTTTTCTAAGGGTAATTTTGAGTTTAAACTCTATAGAAAGCTATGGCACAGTTTTTGCCTTGGTTCTGTTTGAACGAACAGGTGCATGCAAATCTAGGATCTCAAGGAATTTGTTGTTAAAGTATGCTATTGCTTCCTCTAAGGGGAGGTGTTTTAGAATAGACCAATTACATGAGTTTAGTTCTTGTTGGAATTTGGCAGGGTCAAAGTTTTTATTGTTTCTAACCTTTCTGAGTAAGGGTTGTTGGGAATTAATGGTTTTGTGCTTAATTACATATGTGAGAAGGTGATCGCTTAGGCCATTAAGGAGGGTACCAGAGGTGTACAGTTGGGGGTGACTATTTATGAGTACCCAGTCAAGTATACTTTCTTTTTGGTTGGGTTTACCTATCTTGGTAGGGGTGGATATGATTTGTGTAAATGCATGCAGGTTAATATGGGTGGTTGGGGATTCTGAGGAACAGGTGCCCCAGTCTATGTTAAAGTCTCCAAGTAGTAGGGTTTCTTGGGGTTAGTGACATGATAGCCAGTGCAGGATATCTTCAAATGTAGATATATTGTTACCTGGGGGAATATACATACAGATGATATTAATGCATTTATTTTTATTAAGTTGAAATTTGGTGGCAAGAATCTCTGAGTTATTAATCTGAGGTGGTTGTATTACATCTATGGTGACATTCAGCTCAGATTTATAGAGTACAGCTACCCCACCCCCCTTCCTCGAAGCATGATCCAGCCTGTGTATGTTGCACCCAGGTGGTAACACTTCATTGTCTTTAGTGTTAGGTTTTAAGCAGGTTTCAGATAAACAGATAATCTCAGGGGAGTGGACATCCAGAAGTGCATGCAGTTCATGTACCTTGTTATTAATGCTTCTTATATTGAGATGACAGACTAGGAGATTAGATTGCAAGTAGAGGGGGTATGTGTATCTGAAGTGAGTGGGCCAGGGTTGGGGTGAATATCACCACCAAGTATTAGGTTGAGATCTATACTTAGTGATGAACTTCAGGAATTTGTTTATTAGTTTGTGGTAGTGTTTGGATCTAGAGCTAATGTGCCTGGGATTGAGATGTTGATAGACTGAGCAAGATGTTGGATAGGCTCTGGTACTGTAAGTATGGTTGAAGGTGGAAGGATTTACAGCTGGGGTGATAGTGTATATACATATATATATATATATAATGTGTGTGTGTGTGGGTTACATTTGTTTGGTCGACGGGTGACAGCGCCGTGTTTTTTGGTCAAATATCTGATTTATCAAATGAATGTTTTGTGGGGGTCTGTTTTTCATCAAAACAGGAAAGTGGGATGTGTAGTAGGTGTATGTGTGTGTGTGTGTGTGTGTGTTTGTGTGTGTGTGCGCTCGTGCATGTATGTGTTTTCAAATGTGTGTGGGTTAGGGTTACATTAAGACTTAGAAAAGTGGCTAGATTGTGTGTGTGATTGTGAGTGTTTAGGATTAGGGGACAGAGTTAGTATATGTGTGTGTGTGTGTGTGTGTGTATGTGTTTGTGTATATACATGTGCATGGTGAGTGCCTGAGCTGTCTTGTGTAGTGGTAGTGTGATAGGATTTTTTTATTAATTTAAAAGATGCAGGTTAGAGTTAGGGGCAAGTGCAGGGTTAGGGCATCCTAAACTAATGTGCATCTTCAATTAAAAAAAAAAATCCTTCCCATAACACTACCTGCATTTAGACAAATTTGAGGTGAATGTGATGGAGTTTTGGGTTAAATTAGTGATAGAATGATTGGTCAATGTTTTTGGGTTCCTGTTTTGTGGGTCAACCAAATAACATGATGATCAATCATTATATAGCTATGTATTTAAAAAAAATATCTATCTGTAAATATAGGAGTATATAATGAATAATCACTGGTGAGTTTGATCAAAACACAAAACATTGAACAAACTCATTGGTGATTAACATTATTTGCTATTAAATTCATAGAAAAAAGGTGATCACAAACATTAAAAAAAAAAACTTGGTGGAACTTGCTCCCCATATATATTAAAAAAAGCTCTCATAGAGGTTGGGGAAAATCAGCTAAATATATTAGTGTCACTGCAATGAGCTGCAGAATTCCTGCTACCAGATGGCAAAAGGGGACACTTCCTAAGAAAATGATGTTGATTGACTTATGGAACGTAGGACTATGTCAGAGACAAGAGTTGGTGAGTGTACAGATTCAAAGGAAACAGTCTAGAGAGCAAATAAATGTAAATAAAAACTCCTGAAATAAGTCAATGAACAATAATGCACTGTTATTCTAACCTGATCTGTCATTACTTGATGCAGGCCGGAGAAATCAATGAGCTTAATGTCCCAGTAACAGCTCCACTGCTAACAGCTGTCAAGTTCCCTTGTATGGGTACAAGTGAGGCTGGGCAACATTTTCCTATGAGCTTTATTCTGTGATACATACACCATTTGAATAAATTACATTCACTTGCCCCTCACTCTGCGTACAAGCATTCCTGCTTTTCTGTCAATATTTACAGAAATGTTTAGATTCTGTAGATTCCAGTAGGCACTGGGCATCAGGAGTAGAGTTCCCTGGGAGAAAATTATGAATAATATCACACAAAGAAACAGAGCCTCAACATATAATGGCATACGTGAGAACCCAGGAGCATAAAACATTTACAAGTAGCTGCAACATTTTCTGCAGTAAGTTGATGTAATGCTGAGTGGCTATATGTTCTAGGCAAACTAATATTATTTAAGTGCAGAAAGCTACAATTTAATTAAGATATTCCATCATTAAAAATGTGCAATAAGTAAATTAGTAGGTTAATTAGTGAGTCACCTTTCAACAATATCACCCTGCCGGATACTGAACCAGGCACACACTTTCTCAGTTACACCATATGAGGGAAAACTCTAGGCCCCAGACTAACCACTCTATGCACAAAAATTACCCCCTGGATAGAAATTAAATGGATACTGTAATTTGGCTGTGTTGTGACCAATAATTAATCAGTTAGTATAAACTCCACTTATTATGCATTAAGTGAAAGCAACATACATAAAATGGCTGTATTCAGTCAATTTGGAAACTAAGGTTTCAAAGTTTTCTACAAGTCATTGAATGGAACACAGACATGTTATGACACCTTTTATTAGACCACTGTAGCTTTTACAGTTATTCAAAGAAGAGCATTCAGCAGAACTTAAATTCAGGGCGTTAATGCCAACCCGTGCTTAGAAAATGAGAATAACTATACCATTGCTTTTCCCATGTCTAAAAGGAGCCACTTAAAATTACCAGTCTGTGGAAAAATCAGTTTACAGCTTGGTTGCTTTCAAATATATAAGAATAAATCATAGACAGAGAAATGTATATGACTGTGTGTGTGTGTGTGTGTGTGTGTGTGTGTGTGTGTGTGTGTGTGTGTGTGTGTGTTCTTGACTGAAACCTTAGAAGACTTGTTTATGACCTGCCATAAAAATAAAAGCTTAATGCATTAAAGTCTGTTCATTTAACAGAGAATAAAAACACTCAATATTTGTTCAGCTTATATAGTCTGACACACAATTGGAAAATAAATCACAGTTAAAGGAGATGTGCAAGAAGGTTAGTTAAATGCAAAGAAAGAAAAAATAAATCATAAGTTATAATTTGTCGGTCTGTCTCAACAAGAAATCTATGTAACATAGATGCTTTTGTTAAAAAATAATTAATGACAATGGCAGGAATATCCAAGTCATATGATGTATTATAGAAAATGAAGAGACATTAAGATATTACCTTTGAGTCTGTGGGTACATTTCATTGATAATGTGTATATGGATGGACAGAATAGCCTGACCATTTTAGCACTAAAAGATACATTGTGTACAGTTGATATGCTATATAGGCTGTGTTTTAGTTACAGGAGCATAAAAGCAAGAAAAGAAACTAAACGTAGACATGGTTGTGTTACGTCACACATGGTCTCTTTTTCCCAGACTTGAATTTATTAAATATTTGTTTTTAGTCAGTGGGAAAGAAATTGTGCACTTTCTTCTTCCTTTCTAGTTGCAAATGGGTATTACATCTGATATCTGTAATTTATTAATTTCTGAAGAACGGCTCCTATTTAAGTAACTGTAAAACTTATTATGATGCCTCTGACCAGTAATCAAGGAGCCTCAGTCCTCACCACTAGCACCAGTGGGGGAAGTACTCTGAGAGGATGGCAAGGTACACACACAGTATTACCAGATGCAGCTCTCTAGAGGCACCAAGTGCAGTTTCCCTTAAAAGCACACAGAGACCACAGTCAGTCCCGGGCTGGTTTCTCCCTCTTTCTCCATATTCCCAATGAGACTCCCCACTGACACAGCTATAGAGTTGAGATCTCAGCTGAGTGGCCAAGCCAAGACCTCCAGCACCCTCTCTCTCAAACCAATGCTTTGTGCCCCTGCCCCACTTAGCTCACACACACACACACACACACACACACACACACACACACACACACACACACACACACACACACACACTCTTTGAGGTTTGATTTAGACACACACACACACGGAAAAGGTTGGCACAGGTTTACTAGCTATGCCTCTTTTGCCAAGACTATCAAGTAGTTATCACTGCCACCAGACACCTCCTTATCAGCTACTTTAAGGCCCTTAACAAAGGGTGTCTAATCTTACTGTGTAATATTACCAATACAAATGGTAGTTAGAGTAAGGCTATTAGGAGTGGCCCACAGTGTCAACAAATACATATGCAAGTACTCTCAGGACTTAAACAGCCTAGACAGATCAGCCACAATGAAAGGTTTAAATATATTTAATAATAAATAATAAAAGAACAAGAACATTTTATTTTTATTTATTTTTATTTATCATTTGTTAACCGGGAAAGTCCGACTTGGAACAAAGCCAATTTTCAGCAGAGGCCCATGGAGAAATGCTCCAGATGCATGTCTTTGTAACTTTGTAAAATACTAAGTATATAATCACAGTAACATCAGAGTTCAAAATCACAGGAAATATTTAAAACAACATCACAGGACAGTCTCAAATAAGTAAAGAAAACATTGAAATTAAGCTTTGCTATATTCCTGACTGTATCTAAGATAAAAAAGTCTTTCAGCTTTTCTCGGTTAGGGGTCACCACAGTGGAACTCCGGTCCGCTCATGACTGGCAGTGGATTTCTACAGTGCCGAGTTGCCAGCCCGATGCCCAACCTTCAAAGAAGGCATGCCCATTCACACTCGCACCTACCTGCATGTCTTTAGCATCATTTGACCATGGTGAGCACATGCAGAATCCACCCAGAAGGCGCTCCAGCTGAGAATTAAACGGGAGAACCTCTTGCTGTGAGCGACAATGCTAACCGCTGCACCACCGCGGTCTATATCCTGTCTCTAAGATAATTACACTAATCCCTAGACCTACTTACTCAGAGCAAGGCTAATGTGGTGAATGGGTCTTTGTTCCTGCTAGGTCCAAGACAGAATACAGAATGTGGTTCCTTTCTCAGAGAGTTCTTAAATTAATACCTGGGATAGCTTGCAGAATGACCTCAGTTCTTGTCATCTGACTCTATCCCAGGTGAAACTCTCAACTGGTGGAAGCTGGAAGTATTTAGTATCTACCTGTGAAAATACATAGACCTTAGATCTTTGGCAAATGGTGGAAGTCATAAAACAATAAAACACTTTCAAGACAATATAGAAAACTCCCTAGTTTTGACATTGTGTCTCCTGCTGCACTGAAACTGAAAGATAACATCTTTTTATGGCCTGGCCATAAAGTAATTTAATTTCAGCTATTGTTCTGAAGTTAACCTTCTGTATTCCCGTTTCCACTGTTAAAATATATACATCTAAACAGTTACAATAGTGCAGGTACATTTCTGATCTCTTCCAGTAAGGCATGCTGTGGTTACATTTAAAGCACTTTGCAAATACCATGAAACAGTTTGCTATACACATGACATACAGTTTTAATACATTTGTAAGACAAGCATCTTGTATACATCATGTTGATATTCACAAATGACATTGAATTATTTACAAAATTCAAGATAGGTGGGCTGGCAGTATCTCCCTTTGTCACACTTCTTCTCCCCTTGAAGACTCTAGCTTGTTTTTCAAGTGACCCTTTAAAAATGTTTGTTGAGAGAGGTGACCCTATCTGGGAATATATTACCCGATACCCTGTCTTGAGAGCCCATCTGTGTTGGCATTGCTGACCCCATTACAGTGTTGCACTGTCCTCTCATATGTCTGCAATCCTAGCCTCCACCATAGTAATTTGGGATTTTGCTCGCTGACTCCCTGTAGCCATGGATCTCCCTCAGACTCCTCTTGCCCCCCACTGTGAATACTTAGCACCAGGGCCTCCCTATCATGATACGGTTTCATCATGTTCACATGGTACAATTTCTGTCCCTGCCTCCTGCCTAGCAGTTCTGCCATGTAGTTAACATCACTGACCTTCCTTACCACTTTGAAGGATCTCTCCCAAGCTCTGCTGCCCCACAGCATACTCTCTAGCTCAACTACTCCTGTTATACCAGTCCTTTTTCTGTTGTTGGGCTTCTGCCAGGTTCTCTTGGGCCAAGCCCATGAGTCCCCTGAGCCTTGCACTGAGGTTTAGGACATATGCCAGAACAGACTCCTTGTGGGATTCACACTCACCCTCCCACTCATCACAAATCAAATCTAGAGGTCCGTTCACCCTGTGGCCATACAGCAACTTAAAAGGGTGAAAAACCTGTGGATTCCCGGGGCACCTCTCTGTAAGCAAACAACAGATGGGGCAAATAATTGTCCCACGCCATCATGAGCTGGTCTGCAAATGCCTGTAGCATGGTCTTTAGTGTAGAATTTAACCTCTCCATCAGACCATTAGTCTGGGGGTGATAGGGGGTAGTCTTTAGATACTTCAGCCCACAGCGCTCCCACAGACAAGCAAGCAGGTCGGACGTGAAATTGGCACCGCTGTTAGTCAGTATTTTTTTTGGGAAACCTACCTTACTGAAAATCTCTAACAAAGCATTTGCCACCTTTTCTGCCTCAATGGAGGACAGAGTCACCACCTCAGGGTATCTGGTAGCATAATCTACTACCACTATGATATACTTCTTCCCTGTGGAACTTGGGATACTCAGAGGCCCCATAATATCCATAGCTACCCTCTGAAATGTCTCCTCAATCACAGGCAAAGGCATCAAAGGAGCTTTGACCTTGTCTGCCTTTTGGCAGTGCTCACAGGTCATGCAGTAACCTGTTACATCCCTAGAAATCCCAGGCCAATAAAAGTTCTGTATAATATGTCTCTTTGTACACTTTATGGCCATATCACCTGCAAAGGGAATATCATGGGCTATGGCTAGAAGTGCCAGATGGTAGGCTTTGGGCACTACCAACTGCTGTATTCTCTCACCCTCTAGCCCTCCCTCAGGGATCCACTCTCTATACAATAACCTTTTGTCCCAGTATACAGTTTCCTCCTTTCCTTGAGAATCAGGTGCCTCACTGGCTACCTCCCTCAAGCCTTGTAATGTAGGGTCTTAGTTTTTTTTTTTAAATTTTCAGACACATAAATGTTCGATCTATAGTGGTCGACCTTTACAGATTCGAACATTTATGTGTTCGTTGATCTAATATAGACCTGAGAACCTGGTAGATGCCCCAAAACAGAAAAAGGTATGGTATGACAGGAATGCACGAGCTAGGGAGTATGCTGCAGGGCAGCAGGTAATGGTTCTCATTCCTGTCAGACACAACAAGCTGCAAGCAGCTTGGAAGGGACCCTGCAAGGTGGTAAGAAAGGTAAATGATGTTAACTACATGGTGGAACTGCTAGGCAGGAGGCAGGGCCACAAATTGTACCATTTTCACATGATGAAACCTTACCATGATAGGGTGGCCCTTGTGCTGAGCATTTGCTGTGGATTGCAGGAATAAACTGAAGGAGATCTGGTGACTGATCTACTCAGTGAGGCTCGAACTGTCACCTCAGTGGAAAGGGTAACAATGTCCCAGCAGCTATCTCCTACACAGGTTTGAGAAATCCAAGCAGTGTTACAGGAGTATGGGGACATGTTCACTGGGAAACCAGGGTGCACCCACCTGGGGCATCACCAGGTGGATACAGGACCACAAAGGCCTATTAGGCAGGCCCCTTATAGGGTGCCTGAGAGAGTCAAACAGACTCTGAGGGATGAGACTCATGAAATGTTGGAACTAGGGGTAATTCAAGAGTCCAACAGTCCCTGGGCCTCCCCAGTGGTGCTGGTGCCAAAGGAGGATGGCAGCACCAGGTTCTGTGTGGACTACAGGGAATTAAATAGTAACACAGAGTCAGATGCTTACCCCATGCCTAGGACAGATGAGGCCCTAGAGCAGCTGGGTGGGCTAAGTATTTTACCACCATTGATGTTACCAAGGGTTACTCACAGGTGCCCTTGATCCCCAGTGCTAGAGTGAGGTCAGCATTTGTGACTCCTTTTGGCTTGTATGAGTTCACAAAGATGCCTTTTGGGATTAGAAATGTCCCAGCAACTTTCCAGTAGCTGGTAGATCATATCCTAGCAGGAGGATTTTCCCTTGCTTACCTAGATGATATTGCTGTCTACAGCCATTCCTGGCAAGAGTACCTTCAACATGCTGGAGGTGCTGGGCAGACTACAGAGGGCAGTGTTGTCCATTAAGCCTGCAAATGTCAGGTGGGTATGGCAGAGGTCTCCTACCTGGGACATAGAGTTGTGAGTGGTAAGATCAGGCCAGAACCTGCCAAAGTAGAAGCCATTCAGGTATGGCCTGCACCTGTTACCAAAAAGCAGGTGAGGGCATTCTTAGAGACAGCAGGGTACTACAGAATGTCCGCCCCCGGTTATAGTACCATAGCTGCTCCCCTCACAGACCTGACAAGGAAGAACAGACCAGATAAGGTAGTGTGGACCACATCATGTGAGCAGACATTCCAGAAGCTTAAAGAAGCTTTGGGAGGACCCACTGTGTTAACCAGTCCAGATTACAGCAACTAATTTGTTGTGCAGGTGGATGCTTCGAACTATGGGGTGGAGGCTGCACTTAGCCAGACTTCTTCAGAGGGAGAAGAGCACCCAGTGGTTTATCTCAGTCATAGGCTCCAACCCAGGCAGGAATGCTATGCAGCTGTAGAAAAGGAATGTCTAGCCATAGTGTGGGAACTGAGGAAACTTCAGCCTTATCTGTATGGAAGAAAATTCACTGTAGTTACAGATCACAATCCCCTAACATGGTTAAACAGAGCCAGCCAGCAAAATGCCAAGTTTCTAAGATGGAGCCTAGGGTTGCAAGCATATGATATGTCAGTGCAGCACCACAGTGGGATTAGCAGTGCCAATGCAGATGGGCTTTCAAGACAGGGAATGGGGTAAGATATACTCAGATAGACCTAACCCTCTCAAGCAACGTTTCTCAAGGGTCACTTGAAAAACAAGCTTGAATTCTTTTTTGGGGGGGGATGTGTGTAGATAGATGAAGGTTGTTAACCTAGCTAGAAAGAATTTTGTAGATAATTCTGTCATTTGTAAATATTAATGTAAGCCACATGCTTGTTCTCTTTGCTAAATGTTGAACTTCAAAAATGTAACCACATTGCACTCTCCTGGAGGAAAGCTGACAAGTCAAGCATTGTGAAATTCTTTGATCTAAAACTCGAAGCCCAGATGTCAAGAGGGAGGCATTCTGCCTATTGTTTTGAGGCCAGAGTTAATGGCTAGAATTTACTAGTATGATTTATTTTATTGCTCTGGCTTCCTGATCAGCTGCAAGATCATAAGGGCAATTAACCTCTGAGTTTCTGTTAGCCTGGGAACCAGAAAGGAATGATGTGATCTGGCAAGGTAAAGGGTTTGAGTCTCACAAGGGATAATTGGCTAGGCTTCCAATGGCTCGCAAGGGCAGTTAGCCTAGTATGAACCTATGAACCTATGAAATGAATCAGTGGTACTGTGTTACCAGTTTAAGGACAGAAAGAATGAGAGCATTTGAGCATTTGTCTTGAGAACTTCCAATTCAGCAGCACTCTGCCTGTGCTCTATATGTAAGTTTATTTTAGAAGTGTGTTTTCTCTTAGATATAGCTAGAAACTAGGAAAATTGATTTTTTTTCTGTATTGATGTCAGAACTTTTCTACTGTATTATTTTAAGTATTTCTCTGTGATCTCTGAACTCGACTAGCACTGCGTAGTAAAAAGTATTGTGTTTTGTGTTTTTATTATTAAATATTTTAAACCTTTCAACTGTGGCTGTTTTTTGTAGAGATACTTTAAGCTCTAAGAGTACATTGCATGTATTTAGTGATATTATACAAAGCCACTCCAAATAAGCCTTGACTGTTCAGTTTCACTTACCACGTGGATAATAATATTGCACAGTATAATTGGACACCCTTTCATAAGGGCCTTTTGGTTGCTGATAAATATTAGTGGGTGGTGGCAGTGATTTCTACCGTATAGGCTGGGTAAAAGTGGAACAGCTGGAGAACCTGTGTCTGCCTTCCCCAAAAGTGTCTGTATGGTTGTATATAACTCTTATCTCAAAGTGTGTGTGTGTCAGCTACTTGGGCAGGGACATGAAGCATTGGTTGGACAGAGAGGGTGCTGGAGGTTTTAGCTTGCCCACTAGGCTGAGATCTGGATCCTCTAGCTATGCCAGTGGGGAGTCTTATTGGGGACCTGGAGAGAAAGGAAAAAACAGCCCCCGACTGACTGTGATCTCTGTATGCCCTTAAGGGAAATTGTACTTTATGTGTATTTATTACCCTTTCCCTATATGGATACCCCTCACTGGTGTTAGTGGCGAGGATTGAGGCTACTTGATTGCTGGGCCAGTGCACGGGTGGCATAGTTTTATAATTTAAGCAATCAGTGTCAGACAATTTAGAAATAGCAGTTACAGCTTTACCATAGAGTAAGGGGTTCAAGAACCATACCAAGAACCCTTGGTCAACATTATACTGTTTACATACCCTTTCAAACTTATGAATAAAACTATCAAAATTATCACCCTCTGTAAATTGTGGAAGAAATTTACTGACCTTTGTTGTCATCCTCCCAACATATGCCTCCCACTGGTGCCAGTGGTGAGGACTGAACCTTCTTGATCACTGGTCCCATGGTGGGGTGTCACATTTATTGGTGGCAGTGGTGGGATATCCACATATTGGGATTCAGTGGTGTCGATATTGAATTCTTGTAGGTGCCTTTTAAGTTGCCCTTCCCTACTATAAATCTGATTTTGGACACTCCCCAGTCCCATTTTATCATCTCATTCTAGTGAGTGCTGAGAGATCAGTTGGAAAAGTCAACCCCCTTAGTCTCTTAAACTTGTATTATCTTCTGTTTCCTCCCTTTCCACTTAGTTAAAAAATTGCACTTTATTCAGCTGCTTTTACCATATGTGTGCTTCTTCCTACTTTATTTAGCTTTTTATGCACAATCTTAAAGTGTTCTGTTTCATTTAATCCACTGTGTTTATTAGTTTGTTAGTAGCCTGATTAAATTGTAACTGTTATTCCTAGCCTTTAGTTTTGTGTTAAAAGGGGCTTCAAGCTAGTTATCTTCCACAATGATGATTTGTGGTCTACACTCTTGTGGAATTAGAGGTAGCTTATACCTTTCTAAATTGGGAGTTGCTGGTAGAAGGCTTACTGTGTCTGTTATTCTAAAAGTGTCTTAATTCTTGTTTAAGTGCTTGGGCTTCAGGACAGTTATTTTACATTAAGAAGGTTTGTGGTCTACATTGCTGTGGGAGGTAAGGATAGCCTCCACCCTTCTGAGCTGGGAATTGCTGGTGAAGGCTTATTGTGCATGGTATTCTTACTGTCTTGTTCTGATTTAAGCACTTGAGCTGCAAACCAGTTATTCTACATTAGGAAGGTTTGTGATCTACACTCTTGTGGTAGGAAAGGGTAGCCTTCACCTGAGCTGGGAATTACTCGTGAAGGTGTATTGTGCCTGTTATTCTAAGTGTCTTTGTTCTGGTCTAAACATTTGGGCTCCGAACCAGTTATTTTCCATTAGGAAAGTTTGCGGTCTGCACTCTTATGGGAGGAGAAGGTAGCCTTCTCCCTTCTGAGATGAGAATTGATGGTGAAGGCTTATTATGCCTGTTATTCTAAGTATCTTTGTTCTGGTCTGTGGTCTGCACTCCTGCAGCATTACTGTCTAGACAATTTTTTTTAACTACTAGAGCATCTAGGTTGCTCATAGCTAAGCATTGCTCATCAAGTTGCCTGTCTTATTGACTTGTTCAATATTTAAGTTTTACTCACTCCTCCCTAGTAGATCAATGGCCAGAATATGTGCTTCTCAACTCTCTCTCTGTGGTCATTATGGTTGAGATGGGTATTCTGAGATGTTGTAGCAATTGCCTCATGTACACTGACAACCCACTTATTCTTAATAAAACAGATAGTGTATGCGGGAGGTATAACTACACTTTAATGCTGGTGGCAAGACTCTCATACAACCAAAACCAATCCTATAGAGGCTGTCAGTGACACTTGTACTATGCCTACTGCACAGGGTAAAAACCCTACACATAAAACTATTTGTGCTGAGGCACTTACAGATAACCTTCCTAAAACACTAAGATTTCCTGCACAGGACAGTCAAAGAAAGGATTCTCGGCCATCATGTAGACACTCTGTTAAAACACCACCCATAGCTACACATAGTAACACTATATTCAGTGTCTCCACTGCTAAGCCGTTAAGGCAAACCAGCACATAGCCAAATTTCCCGGTCACTGGTAATTCTGTTATGACATAAATAAGGAGTGAGTCACGGTTGCCTGTCATTTTTCTGGGGCTAGGATCCATCAAGTCACACAGGAACTTAGGTCATTGAACCACAGGTACCATTATGACTCTGTCATTGTCCATGTGGGTGTTAATGACCTGAGATGTACCTCCCTTGACTATAAGAAGTGAGACAAGATCAAGCTTTCTGATTATGCATCTCAGGCAGATATGTGCCTAGCACTGAGCAGCATACTACCTTCTCCAAGGATGATGCCATGCTACCAACAGAAAAGATTGATTTTAACAATTGGTTAGATTCTGTTGTCATTCCAGGGGAGTACAACATTTGATGACCTGAGAATACATGGTTGACAGACCATGCTGCTTTGCTAGGAATAGTCTGCACTTATGCCCTCTAGCTTTCAGATATTGGCAAAGACCTTTTCCATTCCCATAGTGCCTTTTTTAGGCAATGCCAAACTGATAAACCTACTGGCTTAACTGAACCTATGAAGAAATATCTGCAGATGGTACTGCTCAATGCTAAAAGTCTTAACAAGAAACTCCACTCCCTGGAGAGTGTAGACATCTGTGTAGTAACAGAGACTGTGGAGAGGGTAGACATCTGTGTAGTAACAGAGACTTGATTTAAACTTGCTGATAGTACCCCAGAAATTCAAGGTTATAATGCCTTTCACACCTTTAGACCAACTCCTGCACAGGAGGGACCTAAAGGTGGAGGAGTGTTAGGCTATATTAAGATTAATTTCACATCCAGACTAGTTAAAGTGTATGGACCACTGGAACTAATACAAGTGCAACTCACCATAAACAGGGTGTCATACAATATCCTTGCAAAATATAAGTCCCTGTCCATGTCCCAGGAAACTCATACTACCTAACTCAATGTACTGGAGTCCCTCACTAATCAACCCAATACGATATTCATGAGGGATGTCAACTACCTCTCTACAGACTGGGAATCCTACACCATGTCTAATGCACAAGCCCAGTGATTCTTAAACTTTGTTAATACCAGTAACCTAGAATAGTTGGTCCAGTCTCCTATTAGGGGTACAAACATCCTTGAGCTTGTACTCATGAACATGGAGGGGGCAATGTTCCTCACTCAATATCTTTGCTAGTCAGATCTGACCATAAGGCAGTATTATTTTAAATAAAAATTAAACCCTGGGATCCAACAGAACCAAAAACCTCTAGGACCTATTCCAAGACTAACCTCTGTCTACTAAGCAATACCTTGGTTAAATTCCAAGTACCCTCAACCCCAGTAAACACCATAGAATACAGTGAGCTATTTACAAAATCTCTGTCCAGCCATATTGATAGCTATATAGAGCAAGCTGTGCCCACTCAGATTAAGAATTAGACAAACTCAAAAAACAAGCCACTGGTGCAATCACAGTATCAAACAGTTATACAACAAAAGAAAAAAAATCATGGCCAAGCGTAGGAAGAACAAAGTCATACATACTAAAAGCCCCTGATCAGTCTAAACAGGCAGCTAAGAGGGTTAATTAATTTTTCAAAGGCCACATTTGAAGAAAAAATAGCGTCTTAGGCAAAGGACAATCACAAAGTTTCTAAAGCTGTGGCCATAACCTCAGAAAAATATAATACAATGCGCAGAACTTATTGTAAATGGCATCACCTGCACTGAACCAGAGGCCATTGTCAACCTTTTGGTTGACAGGTTCAGCTCAAATGTCTTCCCCACTCCCTCTCGATAGTCCAAAGGATATACTGCATAACACAATCCCCTGACCATTACTAGGGAACAGGTCATCAATGCACATTCCAAGGCCAAAAACACTGCATCAATGTGTCCTGATAACATCCTGGCATGTTTAATAAATAGCATGAAACATGACCAGTCTGGTCCACTTGAATAACTTTTCAAATGGAGCCTTCTGTCAGGTTTTGTGCCTGTGGAATGGAAGATGGTTACAGTCATTCCCCTACACAAAGGAGGTTCAACCACTGATCCGGGCAACTACAGGCCCATAAGCCTTACAAGCCTCATACATAAGGCTGTGAAAAGAATCACTATGGACATGATAAAGAAAGGTATGCAAAACAAGTAAGTCCAAAGTACCTATTGATTTTCTTATTTCAGAATATTTGCTGCCCCACCCATTCTGTACTTCTAACTGCAATCTGTCTTTAGATGCTGTACTATTTGTATGCTCTGCTGTTTCTCTACTTCTACTAAACCTTTTCTCTTATAAATTCTTGTCTTCCTAATTTCCACATAACTCCTTGGTAAAATGGGCTTAGTTTATTTCAATAAGACATGTATGCAAAACAAGCAAGTCAGAGTAACTACTGCCTTTTCTTATTGTTTCTGTAGACTAGCATATCTGTGAAATCAGGGCCAGCCCTTTTCATCATACTATTGATATCCACCACTTTTCTGGTCTATTCTGATCCTCCCCCTCCCCACAAGAACAGTTGCAGCCTAATCAGGACCAGCCCTTTTCATTATAACCTATAAACCTACTGATAGTCTTCCTTCATCTGTTGCCTGCTACGCTCCCCTCTCTTCCCCCAATTCCCACCCACCTCCAGTGGTCCTACCTTTATTACAAACAGTAACCCATCCCACCCTTCAACCTATAAAATCACCACACCTATACTTCCTCCTACAACTTCTCACTACTATCCCTCCTACTCAGCTAATATGTAGAAGCACACCATACCTATAGTCACTGCATGTACACTCCTTGCATGCATCACATCTTACCAAACCTCCACCATTCCTGCACTCAACCACTACCACTGTACCACCACACACACCACCACTCATATCCCACCTCTACTCTACTACTCTCTCATCAGGTCAACAACCTTCCCAATACACCCTCTATATAGACTACAGACTACAATACCTAAACTACAAACAACCCCTCAACCTAGCATAACCCTACCACCATACCTATTGCCCACAGAACACAATAAAAAAACTTCCCTTATAAGCAAGCATATACAAAAATTGATAAAATTAATAATCTCATCCATATCCAACCTAGCACTCAGTGGAGACATCCATCCTAATCCTGGTCCCTCTATCTCCAACCCCTCCCCTCATAATCAGACTACAAACCATATCTCCCAAATCACAGCCAATAGAAAGCCAACCAACCACCTTCTGATAAGCCTTAATATTAGAAGTATATGCAACAAGGTGCATGAATTCCATGCCACCATAGACTTCTACTCCCCTGATGTAGTGATCCTTACAGAAACATGGTTAAAACCACACATTACTAATGAGCAAATCCTCCCTGCTGGTTACAATATACTAAGAGTAGACCGACTAAACAAAAAAGGCGGTGGTATAGCTATAATATTTAAGCAGCATCTAGAAATCCAGATCTTAAAGTTAGCAGCTCCCCAAATAGGTAAGGAAGAAATAATATATGCCAACCTTATAATAAACCAAAATAAAACCCTAAACATAATAGGTTGTTACTTCCCACCTGGCCGCAACATCCCTCCACTTGAAAACCTCCTCAGCTGGACTACCCACCACCTACTCCAATAAACTTTAATTCTAGGAGACTTCAACACTGACTGGCAATCCTGCTCTAGCAACCACCCAACCCATCATGTAAATCTTCATGGCTTCACCCAACTAGTCCAGTCACCTACTAGGATAAATAACTCCAACAAACACACTACCCTTGATTGGATACTAGTCAATAAGAGCCCCCAGTCATATATAGCAGGCTGCTTATCTGACAGCCTCAGTGATCACTCCCCAACCTTCTTACTAAGAAAACACCTTTTATAAAGCAAAACCCATCATCTACCATCAAATACGCAAAAAGACTAACTTCAGCCCTCTCTCATTCAGCTCATCCTTAAATGACTGTAACTGGCAACCTCGAAAATACCTCAAACTAGATGACGCAGTTGACTACTTTAATAAAACATTCCTAAGCATCCTTAATTACCATGCCCCCATAAGACGTTCCCAAACTAGAGCCCAACAATCCTAATGGCTGCAAAAAAACATGAAGTCTGAAATGAAGAACAGGGATAAACCATGGGACAACTGGTGCAAAACCAAAACTCCCTCTACTAGGCAAAAATTCCTAGAACTACGCAAAATCCAATACTACCAGTCTGCCCTTACCTCCTCCCAACATAACCCAAAACAATTCTGGTCCTCAATAAACTCCATCCTCCACCAAGGTAAAGTAAGTACACCCACTCCTAACTTAACTCACTCTGAAAATATTGCTACCTCTTTCAACAATCACTTCACACAAACCGTACTATCACTAGCTAGACAACACAACCCCCCCATAAACCCACACCATCAGCTGGAACTAACAATCTCCCAACTAGCTTCTCTTTCTCTCCGGTTCCTACCTCCAAAATAAAACAACTACTAACTAAACTTAAAACCACCAGATTAGCAGCAGACAACCTCCCAGGTGAATACATTCAACTTGCAGCTGATGCTCTAGCCTACCCCTTATCACTCTTGATTAACAGATCTCTGTCAGAAAGTAATGTTCGTACACTATGGAAAGTCTCACACATAATTCCCCTACACAAAGGAGGCCCCTCCACAGATCTAACCAGTTACCGCCCCATAGCTATTCTCTCACCACTCTCCAAAATACTAGAGAGATGCATTCATTCTCAAGTCTCAGATCCCCTCCTTGCTAACAACCTCCTCTCCAACACACAACACGGTTTCCGACCCAACCATAGCACCACCACTGCCTTACTCTCTTTCTCTAACACTATCCTACAAAATAAAAATGCAGGTTATCTATACTCAGCTACCTTCCTAGACCTCTCTAAAGCTTTCGACATGGTCCCACACAAACAACTCCTCTCTCTTCTCAATAACCTATTCTTCTGTTAACCAGTCATCAACTGGTTTCAGAGTTACCTATCTGACCGCCAACAAGCAGTTGTTTGGCAGGACAACCTATCCCCCCAACTACCAGTCTCCATAGGAGTTCCCCAAGGGTCCATCCTGGGACCCCTACTCTTCTCTATTTTCACCAGTAATCTAGCCTCAGCCACAACACATGGCACACTCGTACAATATGCAGATGACTCGACCATCATCTGCACAGCCCACTCCCTCCCAGAACTGCAAAAAGTCACACAGGAAGCATTTTCTTCTATTGAAACTTGGTTGTCCGATGCCCAACTAATACTCAACCCAAACAAAACAAAATTACTAATCTTCCAACCCACCAAACTTACCCTAGACAGCTCTTACTTTAACATCACAGCAAAAGACAACACCACCATCCATCCTACAGAACACACCAAATTACTAGGAGTAGAAATAGACAATAAACTGAACTTTGACATTCACATTTCCATGACAATTAAAAAAGTGCACAAAAAAACTAGGAGCATTGTATAGAAAATCAGCAACTACTTACCAAAGCAGCTAAAATTTCAGTAGCAAATTCTCACATTATCTCTACCCTACTCTATGCCTCTCCAGTATTTACTAACCTTAGACAATGTGATCTAAATAAGCTCGAAACCTGCTACAACAAAATCGCCAAATTCGCCACAGGGGCTTCCTACCGTACTCATCACTGTCTCTCACTAGCAGAACTGGGCTGGCTAGAGCTCCCCCACCTCCTTCAATGGTACCAACTCACACTCGCCCACAAACTAATAAACCAACCACTAAAAGTCCCATCCCTTCAGAATCTACTGCAACCCTACATAACCACGAGACCACTAAGATCCAGCCACAAAAACCTCCTACAGGTCACAATAGCCATTAACTCTGCTGGAGAAGCTTTATTCTCCTGCACTATAGCCAAACTCTGGAACTCCCTCCCATCCTCAATTACCTCTGTAACTTCTTGCACCCACTTTAAATCCTTACTAAAATCACACTTCAAAACTTGTCAGATATGCCCTTGCAACCCCCCCCTCTAATACCATCCACTCCCCCCACCCACTACCTCTCTCAGCCCCTATCAACAACCTACTCTTAGCAAGCTTGGCTACTAATGTTCCCAGCTACCTACCACATAATACTTCTTGTAGCAACAACTGCTAATGGCTGTTATGTACCTCAAAAACAGTTTGTATCAATTGTTCACTGATGAATCTCAACTACATTTTAACCATGTTTAGTATGTCACCATATTTTAAAATTGTACTATGCTCTACAGCTGTTTTACATCTGTTTTCTTCTTGTCTTGCATCCTTAACTGGACTAATGTCTATATTTAAATGCTATGTCTTTTTAACTGTATAATGCAAATAATATTTAATGTGGAGCTTTTCTCCCCGGGCCTCCGCTGAAAACGGACCTGTGTCCAGTCGGACTCTCCCGGTTAACAAATGTAAATAAATAATAAATATAATAATGAAATGAGGACATAGCTTACCTGTAAATGCTAGACTCATCACATTTCGGCTTTGTTAAAGGAAGGTCATGCCTACTAAATCTGGTGGACTTTTTTGAGAAGGTCACCAAAACATTGGGTTAAGGTAAGACTGTGCACACAGCTTACCTCGACCTGGCAAAGGCCATTGATACAAAACCCCACTCAGGCATTACGGACAAGCTCACTAACTCAAGTATAAACCCTTTTATCATCCACTGGATAGCCAACTGGTTCACTGATAGTTCCCAGGAGGTCAAAATAGGTAAGGCCACCTCAACAAAGAAGCCAGTCATTAGTGGAGAATCCCAGGGCTCAGTACTGGGCCTGCTGTTTTTGGCATCTATTTCTCTGAAATGTAAACAAATGCTGAAGGTTTATGGGTAACTACGTTTGCAATTGATTGCAAGTTGGGGCTATCATCGACTACCCTGCAGACACTAGCATGGACTGACTCTGACTAACAAAGGGTGCCAAAGCCATGACCTTAAACTGAATGCTAAGAAATGCATAATTGTACCCTTTGGAAGTCAACCATCCCAGCTAATTACCATGTTGATAATAAACCCCTAAGAGTAGACTCACAGACAGTAGTCTTATCTTCGACCACAATGTGGCCACAGTGGCGAGGAAATCCTTTTATGTTCTGCAACTTATAAGTAAGGCCATGGCATCTAGGTCCAAAGAGGTGATTATCATGCTGCCCTTATCAGACCAGTCAACAAGTACAATGCTCCCTTTGGCATGTACCTGACCAAGCATTTGCAGCAAGTAGAGTGATGTCAAAGGTTCCTTACAAAAATAATGCAAGGCATAATAAACCTGCCTTATGCAGAGTGCCTTAAAGCCCTTTCCCTCTACTCAATCTTCTATAAATTGCTGAGTGGAAATCTATGCCTGGCTTACAAGGCATCTGCAAACCCACACTTATGAATCGCCTACATATTTATACATCAAATAGTACCAGAAATACAAGGTCTAGAGACTTGAATTTTGTCTGTGACTTAGACAGAACATGCTGGAGAGACAGATATGTGTCCCACAGACTGCCCATCCTAAAGAACAGGTTTTTCATCCATGTGATGCTGAGATTGTCTGTTACCCAATTTAAGTACAACCTAGACAAGTGGATGGAGAATAGGAAATTTTCCCCAGGCCTGGCACCTATGTCCCTTATGGACAGAAGCAGCTTATAAATGCCTGGCCCTCAGTGTCCTATTTGGATACAGGACATCATTATTCTTTTGGGAAACCGTGCCTAGGCTTAGAAAGAACCCTCAGGTCGTTAGTCTAGTAGCAGTCTATGAATTTATGAATGAAGCTAATGAATTACCCCCAGGTGGTTAGCCTAGTAACAGTCTATGAGTTTATGAATGAAGCTAATGAATTTGTATGAATTAAGGAAATGGACAGATCTTTAATTCTGTTTGGAAGCAGTCTTCCTAGTCTATAAGGAGGTACCTTTGTTTCATGACATTTAGTCGTGGTAGCTTGCCACAACCAACTCTTAACATATAACTTTGAACTGAAAATGTACAGAATGCATTAACTCTGGGGTGAGAATCTGGTCTGTTAATTTGTATTAGTCTTATATTACTCAGAATTGTGTGTATGTCTGCATTTTCTGTGTCTAATTGCTGTGAAGTTTTCTTTTGGACACATCAGTGTGCACCAACCAAGTCATAATATACACCTTGAAATGTTGTGTAGAATCATATGACATGGAATCTGGTCTGTTAGTTTGTATTATTTGATGTCATTCTGTTCTTATGTTGCAATATTCTTAACCTTTGGATTAGCCTCTGCCTAGTGACCCAAATGTCCAGCCAGTATACAAAAGCTTTAGTCACTGCAAGGTATGTGGGACATCTGGCATTGGTCGTAGGGAACATGGGCCATAAAAGTGTCATCTACACATACCTTCCTCAGAACTTCTCTATCACCAGTTGAATGACAGCTCATCCTGCCAACTCTGCTGCTGGATCCTATGATTAAAGTTAAATACCCCGTTGGGGCCTTTTTTCTTATTATTTTCTTGATCTCTGCATGCCTGCCAGGTTCATATCATCCAGAAAGGGAAAGTGTAGGTGTGGACGTCAGATCTCTCATAAGGACGCCCATGATCTGTGTCTATTTTGCCTAGGACACAACCATGACCATAAGGCCTGCGTCGGGTCTATATTATATAACCAAAGTTTTATAACTTCGCATACCATATGATCGACACCATATGGTCGAAATTATAAAACATTGAATATATAAAAAAAAAAAAAAAAAACAATAAAACAAGGAAACACAAAACTAAGGTTTGTAAGAAGGGGCAAACCACCCTGTACCCCCAACGTGGGGGGGCTGTGCCCCCCGCACCCCCGCTCTTTAAATATACCAACTCCGAGACCGCACTTATAATGCAGTAAAGGGAAGATTTCCCTTTACTGCATTGTAGTGTGATCTTGGAGTTGGTATATTTAAAGAGCAGGGGGGTATAGGGGGCACAGGGGGGGCTTGGCCCCCTGCTTTAAAGTGTTAGGTAGCGCTTGTTGTTGTTTTTTTTTTTTTTTTATACATATTCAAAGTTTTATAACTTCAACCATATGGTGTCGATCATATGGTATTCAAAGTCATAAAACTTTGGTTATATAATATAGACCCGCCTGCACCATTTGTCAAGCCTTTGTCCCGAAAACCCTGCACAGCTGTTTGCATACTCTTAACATTTACTGGAAAACAAAAGACTTAAACGTTTGGTTCTTGGGATGGAAGGGCCATCCGGTCATATGGCTGAGCCACTGAAAAAGAAGGTCAAGATTTCTAGGCCTGAAACTACCACTTCCACCCAATGTTCCCCCTGTGGTCGAGGTACGCTTGGAATAACGTAGGAAACCAGCCAACTCAGGTATAGTGGGTACTGTTTTGAAAGCAGCTCAGCCAAGATTGAAAAGCATGTCCATGGAGGTTATGTAGACATCAGGTGCCAACAATAAGAGGGAACCTCAGATTGCTGCAGACATCCAGACCGGTCCTTCCTCCACTTCTGTAGCTCCTGAGACTAGGCCCTCCTTAGGCCCTACGCCCTCTAAGCCTGTCTCTTCCTTGAAAAAAAAAAAACAATTAAACATGTCTCTTCACCTACTGAGAGCTTGACTGATCTGCAAGCCTTCTCTCAAGGCTTATTTAATGCCCTTATGGCCCTTAGGCCTTCCTTGACTGCTTCTCCCATCGCTTCTCCTCCTGTTATTAGCCCTAGGCCCCAGACTACTGAACCTCCCACACTGGAGGCTGAAGAGTCTTCAGATTCCTCTTCTGAGCATTCTTTGTCTTATGCCTCTCAAATGCCTTCTCCCCTACGTTATGCATCCCTCGAGGAGGACTCTGCTGAGGGAGACTCCCCTGGGGAAGACCTGACCTTTGGAAAAACAGTCTCTCGGATGAGAGAATTCTTTAAATGGGACTCCACAGAAATGACTGAAGTCCAAAAGCAATATTACAAATGCCTACAAATGGACACTCCGACACCTTCTGCTATTCTCCCAGTCCTGACAGTCTTTTTAGATGCCTTTTCTGCAACTCTTAAAAATACTGAATCCTAACCCCCTGCTCCTAGAAGACCTGACAGGTATTATAACATACAAGGCCATGTCAAACCCAGATTTGATGAATATGCTTCACCTCAAAAAATCTAGATCCGTCAGAGCCACAAGGGCGGGAGACTTAAACCTCGACACGGCTATTAATAGGACGTGCTGGAGGGATAGATTCATCACCCAAAGACTCCCTATGCTGTGGAATAAAATCCCGGTATATGTGAGGCAGAGCACCTCGCTGGCCTTGTTCAAGAGAAATCTTGACCAATGGATGGGAGATCGCAGATATACCCCAGGGATTACCTCAGTGTCACTGCTCAACAGAGGCACAGCAAAATAATGGGTATAGTTCCCCATACTAAAGGGGTAAGCCACAATACTATGGGCTAGGCTTGTAAATGCCCTCGGGCAGATAGCCTAGTATGAACCTATGAACCTATAAGGTCACTGAAGGGGCAAAATTTGTTATTAAGTGTCCTGCCGCAGATCCTGGTGCTATTTCTATCTCTGCAGACAAACCCTCCAGATTGCTACCTTCCACCTCTGTCCTCCCTTCTAAGGACAGCAAAACAATGGATAGAATTGGCAAGAAGGTGTACATTTCAGCAACTCTGGCCTTTAGGGCCATCAGCTACCAGACACACATGTCCAAGTAATCCCTGGCCCTTTTATCTCAGGCTTCTAAGCATTTGGATGGCCTCCCTGGTTCGGCCACAACATTTCAAATCTGTAGTCTGATCTCCTTGTCCTCACAAGTGACAAGACATTCAATCAAATGCAGTTATGATGCTGCAGAGGCTTCAGCCAGATCTGCAGCCTCCACCTCAGTGCTCAGGAAGTACTCTTGCTTGAGGTTGCGACCCCTTCCTGATTATGTCCTGACTAAATCTGTAGCTGCCCTGCTGGACAATTCAGCCTTGTTTGCCACCCAAGTGGTAAAACTTTTCAAAGCTCTGCAACAAAAGAGCAAAGAGCTTTAGGACCTAAAATATTTGTTTGAGTCACCCATTCCTAAATTTCACAGGAATTACCCTACGAAGACACAATTTATTAGAAAACACTCTGCTCCTCATCCTCATGATAGGGGCAAAAAGAGTTCCAGAAAGCAGCAAACTCCTTCTAGGCCAACCCAGACACCAACCCAGAAACCTCCTTTTCAGGGCAAGACAGGTAGTCTGTGAATACCTGCCCCCCCCCCCAGGCCATATTCCCCTTTTCCAGAGACTCTCTCACTGTCTCCCTTTCCGGGAAAGCATCACCTCAGACAAGTGGGTTCTCTCTATCCTAGAAAAAGGTTATTTCATGACCTGGGTCATTCCTCTTGTTTTTAAGGGCATCCCTCAGTGACCAAAGGACCAGCTGCCCCTATTTCAACCTGTCTTGGACAGCCTTCGCTCTCATGGAACTATTCAACTATTTCCAGGCTCAGAAAAAGGAAGGGGCTTTTACTCCAGACTTTTTCTAGTCCCAAGAAAGGATGGCCCATGGAGATGCATACTAGAGGTCTCACACCTCAACCTCTTTCTTCTAGTACCCACCTTCTGCATGCTTACCCTTCAAACTCTTTTCCCACTGATAATGCCTCAGGCATTTCTGACCACTTTGGACATCAAAGATGCTTACCTGTATATCCCCATCAGGCACAAATACAGGAAGTACTTACACTTCTCTGTGGGTTCCTTACATTTTCAATTCTCTGCTTTACTATTTGGGCTATCTACTGCTCCACGGGTATTCACCAAATGCCTGACTCCAGTGGTAGCCTACCACAGGGTTCTAAGGATACACATTTTCCTATACCTGGAAGAACTCCTGATCCAGGCAGACTGCTACAGTACCCTCTAGACCCATCTCAGACAGTCATTTCTGTTCTGCAGTCTCTGGGCTTCACAATCAACTTCCCCAAATCCAACCTAAACCCCTTCCAGGATCAGGTCTTCCTGGGGTGCTGAATCAGAACAGATGTTATGATGGCATTTTCCCCACCTACACAAGGTGGAAAGTCTAAAGGAATTCCTGCGATCTGTCAATCACGCCCCTGCAATGACAGCAAGAGAATACCTCAGACTGTTAGGGTATATGGCTTCCACAATCCCAGTGTTGCCACTCAAGACTCCACATGAGAAACCTTCAGTGGTATCTGAGGTCCACATGGACCCAACAGTCCCACCCACTGGACCACACCATTCTCTTCCTGCCATGCTTAAGGAAGGAGATCCTTTGGTGGTTGGATCAAGTCTCTCGGAATCCAGGGCTTCCCTTGCAGCCCCTAGCCCCAGTACAGAAACTGCACACAGATGCTTCAGATCTGGGGTGGGAGCTGCTATGGGCAGCTTGAAGGTGTAAGGCACATGGACAGGCCCCTCCAAGAAGGAGCACATCAACATCAGAGAGATGAGAGCTCTCATCTTTGCTCTGAGGGCCTTCCAACATGTCCTGAAGCAAGGACCCCTGAAATTGTTCACGGACAACACCAATGTTCTTTGCTATGTGAACAAATGGTGGGACAAGATCATACTTGCTATGCAGACTTGCACTCCACGCCTGGGAATATGTGGTCCAGCATGGAGCAACTCTGCAAGCCATCTATATACCCTCAGCTCAGAACACACAGGCAGACAGCCTAAACAGATCCATATCACGATCCCATGAATGGGTGCTACACAGGGATGTGTTTTTGGACATAGTCCACAGGTGGGGTATACCACAAATAGACCGTTTTGCCTTCCCTCTGACCAGGCAACTTCCAAATTCTGTACCAGGGGTCCCAGCCCCCTAGCAAGGGCAACAGATGCCTTTTCTATCTCTTGGGAGTGGATATTTCTGTATTCTCCCCCCTTCCCACTCATACAGAAAGTCCTGATGAAAATTCAGCAGGACAAACCAAAATTCTTGCTGGTGACCCCCTTTTGGCGAAGACAGCACTGATTCCCTCTCCTTCTGCATTTAGCCAGGAGCAATCATCACAAGTTACCTCACAGAGTGGACCTACTCACACAGGACAAGGGATCCCTGATCCATCCCCACCTGGAATCTCTGAACGTAACCCTGTGGGTGATAGAGTTTTGAACCTTTCAGCCACTTTATTCTGAAGATGTGCTAAATGTCTTGCAGGAGGCCAGGAAAGCCAATGCTAAGAGATCCTATCTGTCCAAGTGTAAAAAATTCTGACACAAGTTAACCAGAATATTAACTCGATGTAGCATGACGACCTAAGGATAACAATGCATGTTTTCCCCAGGATCAGTGAAGTTTTTCCGATAAAGGCAAAGCCCGCCTGGTGAAGTGTTTCAAAACTGGGTACAGCATGCTTCACTCACCAATCAGTGTGGAAACTTGTTCTTATACAAAAGTACTATTTTTAAAGATTTAACTCCATTCTATATTATGAAAAAAAAACAGCTAGAACTATTTCAAGTAGGGGTCCCCCTGGTACTGTGTTATCTGTGTGAGTTATTGCAGGCAGGGTTGGCATTTTCCTCCATAAAGGCCCACATTGCTGCTATTTCTGCATGTCTGCCTTTAGAACCACCACTTGCTTCTAGACTTCAAGTGAAGTTATTCCTAAAAGGAGTTATGCACCTCAGACCACCCAAGAGGCCAGTTCCACCACCCTGAGACCTGAGCTATATATTGGAGAAGCTCACTGTTGCCCCATTTAAGCCAGCAGCTACAGCCTTTCTAAAGTATTGCACTTGGAAAACTGTGCTTTTGGTGGCCTTAACTTCAGCCAGGAGAGTCTCCGAGCTCCAGGCCCTCATGGTCACCCCACCCTTTTTGATCTTCCACAAAAATAGGATTACCTTATGAACTAACCCATCCTTAATGCCTAAGGTGATCAAAGAATTATCCCTGAACCAATGTATCCACCTCCCCACAACCCCCGAATATGACAGTGAGAGAGTCCTGCATTTTCTTGATGTTCACAGACAACTCAGATTCTACATTGACAAGACTAAAGCTATTAGGAGATCAGAGCAACTGTTTGTCTCCTTTCACCCCAGGGCTCTGGGAAAAGCTTTGACAAAACAGACTGTTTCTACATGGTACTCCAAAGCCATCTCCTTTTGGTATGCCTACCATGGAAAACACATAGACTCTAATACTAAAGCCCATTCTACTAGGGCCATGGCCTCCTCTGGAGCCTTTTTCAAGGGGTTAGAAACTGTCTCTATTCTGGAAGCAGCTACCTGGACATCTGTTCATACCTTCACAAAACAATACAAACTGGATCACATCTCCAAAGATGAGAAGAGGAGGACATAGAATAGTTGTGTAAAATCTTACCATAACCATAGATGTCTTTCTCTTCCATGTTGTAGTATTCTATCCCACCCTTCTACCCCCTATTCAAAAGAAAATGTGGGCTTTGCTGGATGATTAGGGACCTGTACAGCTGTCCTGGCACTGGGGTCTGACTGGGGCACTCAGTTCTGAGGAAGGTACATGCAGACATCACTTTTATGGCCCATTTTCCCTACGGCCAACATCAGACATCCCATGTACCTTGCAGTGACTAAAGCTTTTGTATACTGGCCAGACGTTCGGGTTGCTAAGTGAGGCTAACCCAAAAGTTAAGAATACTGCATCATGGAAGAGAAATACACCTATGGTTATGGTAAGATTTTACACAGCTATTCTTTATATTATTCTGTTTGTGTATATATATCTGTATTTTTCTGTCTGACTGTGTTTTTTGTAATATTTCTAACTTGCTGTTTGTTCTTTAGTCTGGGTCATGCCTTAAAACAGTCACTTGTGGCCAGAACATCCACTTGGGTACTGCATTAAGTAAGAAAATATATGCACTGGATTTCGGATACTATGATCAAGTCCACACTTTTGGTGCAGGTACTTTAGATGGTACACATTGTATCAGGCTGCACCATGTATTTATGCTAAAGGTTTTACAAATTAGGAAATATTATGCAGTGGCCATGGAAGTCTTAGGTTCATAGGTTCATAGGTGTGTACTAGGCTAATGGCCCTAGAGCCTTTACAAGCCTAGCCCATAGGATTATCCTGGCATTGTGCCACCCAATCTTAATTCCCAGTGCCTCTGTCACCAAATACTGTAGTAGCACAACTACAACTACTGGTGAAACTAATTAGTGATGTAAAAAAAGTCTAACTAGCTGTACACTTTAAACATTTGAGCTTGGTACTGCTAACTGACCAATGGAAAGGTCACATACTTATAAAAATGCACTTTATCATATCACAGAGACATGTGTCATATTCCTATTCGTAAAATTCTGCCAACAACTGTATCTTCAGATGATATCTCCTGCAAAGAAAATACTCTGCATGAAGTTCTGTCAGACTCATTGTCAGGAGCACAAAGCACCAAACAACATGCTGGTGTGTATATTTCAGCATATACAGCAGAATATAAAATATACCAGAAGAACATGTCAGATTCACAATACCAGAAGCAGAGAGCAGCAACCCAAAGGCAATTAAAGACATTCATAATATAGAATGGAATTACATCTTTAAAAATAGTACTTTTGTATAAGAACAAGTTTCCACACTGGTTGGTGAGTGAAGCATGGTGTACCCAGTTTGGAAACACTTCTCCAAGTGGGCTTTGCCCTTATCGAAAAACTACACTGATCCTGGGGAACCATGCATTATCCCTAGGCTGTCATGCTACACTGAGTTAATATTCGGGTTAACTTGTGTCAGCTGATGCACAGGACTGACAAACCAACTGAGATACAGAAGACTGAAGAAAGGAAGCACAAGGTAGGGATATGAAAGAAACATTCAAATTCCCTAAGGGGATCCAAGCAGTTCAAGTAGGAACACTCAAAAAAAGGAGAGAGAGAGAGACACATGTATGAGAATACCACCCACATTTTGAAGACACAATATGCTACTGTTAATAGATAAAACATATGAGGGATTTTTTTCATAGAATGGTTTATGCATGGTTAAATAGATTTACTTTTAGATGTGTCAACATAGCCAATCTACTAGCATATTCATTTAGGTAATACTTCACCTCTCTGTCCTCTCCAACATTTCCATTTCGCATACCTGCATCAATGGCCCACCCCAAGTCCTCAAGGCACTATCCAACATCAAAAACACTGATTCCGTGTTAGGATGCCTTCTGACTAGCCTGAAACAAGGCCTGCCAATCCCCAAAGAGAAATGATTTAATTTCAGGCTCCAAATAGGCTATGTGCCAGACAAATGAAAGCCAGCAACAGCCATGCCCCTGCACAAGGGTGGGGTGTCTACTGACCTAGGAAATTATAGACCTATAAATTTGATATGCCTCATCTGTAAGGCTATGGAAGATATCATTATAGAATTAATTGATAAAAATGTATGTAATGTGCAAAACCCTTGACCCTCGTCAGTTTAGTTTTGTTAACAGATTCTGTCTACTCAAATTGGTTAACTTCTTTGATGTGATTACTGAAGCAATGGATGAGAAGAAAATCAGTGCATATTTAAATCTCATTTAATATACTGTCCGTGCTAAATGTCAATCCCTATGTAACCCCATGGACAGCAAAACTGATCAAAATAGAACCCAGGAAATTAGGGTGAGTGGCTTCATCTCCTTCAAAAGACCTGTCATCATCAGTGTACCCCATGGCTCTGTCCTTGGTCCACTCCTCTTCAGTCTTTATGTCTCAGAAGTCAAAACCAATGTTAAGAGATTGTGGCTGACCAGAGTTGCTGATGAGTGTATACTAAGTGCCATTATTAACTCTCCAGAGGACACCAAGATTGTCCAAGAGGGCCTTTCCCAAACAAACACCTGGTGCCAAAACCATGGACTAAAACTAAATATCAGAAATGTATAATAGTACCCTTCAGCAAGCACAAGATCCTCTGCAACTATCACATTGATAACACATGCAAGAAAATTAATTCAGTAGTTAGGGGGCCTAGGAACCTGTGTAGACAGCAAATTGTCCTTTGATCACCATCTATTCAGAGCTTCCATGTGCCTGGCTTGGACACATGTGATACAAGACTTGGATTGCTTCTAAATCCACCTGTGGACCTAGAAAGCTGATATAAATATATGTTTTCCTATTCAGTGCTCTATCTCAGTGCTATTTAACACTTCAGTGCTACATTTATTGATTTTGTTGAATTGATCATTGTTTTTCAGCTTGCACTTGTTAAAGAAATACCATCTTTTTTACTGTACAGCTCTTAGGTTGTTTTAACAGTATTCTCTTATTTCCTAATCTCATCTGACTCTGTAAAAGCTGTTCTGAGTTTGCCAAAATATTTCTAAGTTTTGCAAATTTTTTTCTGTGTTTATAGAAGTTCTACATTTGTGCACTTTTTTCTGTATATGTGAAAATTTCTCAGGGTCTATGAACTTTTTTCCAATGTTTCCTAATACTGGATGAGTTCTGCCCTTTGTTGTAAAGCATTTGTCATTGCACTTTGGTTCATGGATTCATGGATTTAAGCCTAGCTATGCATCCCAAATCTCTGACAAGTTCTGATACCCTTGATAAGTGTAAGTAGGGATTTGGGACATGAACCATTTACCGGTTACCTGTGTCCATTAGAGACATATGTGCCAAACCAGGGATGAATTTCCAGTTTCCCATCCAATTGTCCAAGCTGCAATTGAATTGGGTTAGGGAGGAACTCTACTTCAAATGGATGTGGAGCCTGTTCCATAGATGTGGTAATCTCTAAGATACATATCTATATCACAGGTAAGTTTTAAGTCTTTCAAACAGGTAATTCTGGTGGTGTTTGTTTTGTGGATATGCAGGAGGTCCATTGGAGTAGAGTCTGACAATGCCTTGTATGCCAGACATAGATCTCCCCTCAAAAGCCTGTAGGATACAGAATACAGGGATAGGGCCTTAAGGCAGTCTGTATAGGACATTTTACTTACGCCCTATATTCCTTTAGTGAGGAACCTCTGTGGACATACCAATTGTTGAATATGCCTGGTTAGGTACATACCAAAGGGGGCATTGTACTCAGTGATAGGTCTGATGAATGCCGAATACAGTTGAACAATGACTTCCTTAGACTTAGATGTCATACCTTTGTTTATAAGTTGTGCAATACAGAATGATTTCCTCACCACTGTAGACATATCATGGTCAAAGTCTAGATTACTATCTGTGTGTGTCCCTAAGTCCCTGACTACTGGGTCAACTCTAAGAGGTGTGTTGTCATATGATATTTACCAGGGATGGATGACTTCCCAAAGGATACTATTATGCATTTCTTGGCATTTAATGTTAGTTCATAGCTCTGACACCAGTTGTTTGTCTGTGGCAGCCCCTCCTGGAGGTGTGAGGATTCAATGACAGCACCTAATTTGCAATCATCTGCAAATTTAGTCAGCCAGAGACCACTAACATTGGCCTTAACTTCTGAGAAATAAATTCCAAAAAGAAGCAGTCCAAGTCTGATCCTGAGGGACTCCACTTGTGACTGGTCTCTTTGAAGAGGTAGACTCCCCAATTCTAACTTTCTGGGTCCTGTCTGTGAGACAATTGGCTATCCACCAGGTAACATACAGGTTTGTAACTAACCTCTTGAGTTTGTCAGCAATGCCCGAGTGGGGTATTTTGTCAAAAGCCTTGTCCAGGTCAAGATAGGCAGTGTGAACAATTTTGCCCTCATCCATTGCTTTGATGATCTTCTCAAAGAAGTCCACCAGGTTGAGTAGGCACAATCTGCCCTTGCTGAAACCAAACTGGGTTGGGTCCACTGTCTGGAGGCTTACTGGATCTCTTTTGATCAACTCCTTGAGCTCAAAACCAGTTTGCTTTACATTAAGAGGGTTTTCCTGCACTCTGGTGTGAGCAGAGGGCTGATTCAACCCATCCGAATTGGGAACTGCTGTTGGAAGGCTTATTGTGTGTTTATCTGATTGGCCTGAGGGCTTAATTATGTCAAAGTCTTTTATCCTGCTGGTATTTCTGTATTTGGGAGCATTTCTCAGGTTTTGTGAACTTATTTCCAAGGATTCCTGATACTGCAGGAGTTCTGTCTTTTGTTGCAAATTATTTGTTACTGCACTTGAACTCAAAACCAGTTTGTTTTACATTAACACAGCTTTCCTACACTCTGGTGGGAGCAGAGGGCTGATTCATCTCATCCAAGTTGGGAACTGCTGGTGGGAGGCTTATTGTGTGTTTAACTGATTGTTCTGAGGGCTTTGTTGAATGACGAGTAGAGCCAGTGAATGGAAGATATCAGCGGTTTATTGTACACCTAATATAAATCCATCTACATGCACATCCAAGACTTGTTTAGTACCACCAGGCCTCCCCCCATCATACTGCCTTAACTACAGTGGCTGTCAAGGTACAAAACAACAGAACTTGATTACTGTTCTACATCCTCCCGCTTTAACTTTGTTCCTTATTTCAAATATATGAATAACGTTTGCTTTAATATTTTCTTTAAACACTTTCAAGAATTAAACATCATATTAGCAGTTCAACATAGCCTATCTTATTTCAGGCCAGTTCACTGTATATATTTACAACTGGGTTTGCAAACTCTTTGTGCCCATGCCACATACAGATTTTGATTTGACTTAGAAACAGGAACTGTCTTTAGAGGTCTATTCAGTACTGAAACATTACTTTGTACTTCAGAACTGTTTGAGTAAGGCTGTCGGTCTTCTTGGAGTTGATTGGCTGATGAGTCAATCAAGGAATTGGAATCACCAGTGTACACAGTCTGTTGTGGCTTCAGCTCTGGGACAGGCAAGATGTGTGCAATTTATTCTGTAGTCTATTTCTTCTGAATGATTTATGTAGGACTTTTGTTCAACACAAATATCCATCACAGTCCCTGCATAATCATTACGTTTTGAAGTCTGTATTCTAACAACTTTACCTTGCAACAATGGTCAAAGAGGTCTGCTAGGTTTTGTCACAGAATGACTTTTGTGCATGGCACTTTTTTGATAGCTGAGCTTTGACTACTTTATTACTCTTTGATGTTGACACTAACAACTGTTTGCTGATTGGAAAAGTTGTTTGTGTTTGTGTTGACATCAGTCTTTCAGCTGGTGAACCATCTGGTCACAGGGAACATTTTGAAGGCTTAGTAAACTGAGGAATACGTCAGTTCCATCTCTTTTGGACTTTTTCATTGAATGCTTTGCACTGTGGACTGCACGTTCAGCCAGATCATTAGCTCGTGGGTATTCTGAGCAGCTGGTTACATGAATAAAATCCCAAGATGCAGCAAATTGTTTTTAAAATGTTGACTAGTGAATTGTGCACCATTATCTGAGATGACTTTATGTGGGCTTCCATGGGCTGAGAAGTGCCTCTTTAGTTTTGTAATTACTGTGTAAGATGTCAAATTATGGAGTAAGCCAACTTCAAACCATCCTTGGTATGAATAAATGAGTACCAGGTAATGGTGACCGTTCCATTCAAAAATATCAACTGTTACTATTGACCATGGTAAATCAGGGATTGGGTGTAGGTGAAGAGGTTTTTTTGCTGATGTGGTTTGTTACTGTTGCAAACTGAACGTGAAAATGTCTGTCTTTCAGTATCTTTAGATATTGAGGGCCAGAACAAAATGCCTCTTGTCCTACTTTTAGTTGATTCAGTGCTGGGGTGGCCACTTTGCAGAATTTTTATATAGTCCTTTTGCAATGATTTAGGAACTACTACTTTTGGGCCTTTCATAATGATGCCGTCTTCCACCATAAGCTCATCCCTGAATGGGAAATACTGCTGAATTTCAAGTGGCAGACTTGTTAGAAGTATTGGACAGCCTTGGTTGATAATATTACTCAGTTTTTTTGAAGATCTGGGTCTGTAGCAGTGTGGTTTCTTAACTTTTCAAGCTGTGATGATGAAATGTGCTAGACTTCCATGACTTCAAAATCAGTTGTTTTGTCATCTTTCTGGGTGCATGTGACAAGATATCAGCAAGATACATGTGTTTACATTTTGTGTAGGCAATGCTAAAGCTGTATTTTTCAACTTTAACATCATCCATGGCAATCTTGCTGGGGCTGTATGTATTGGCTTTTTCAAAATCGTTACTAGTGACTGGTATCCGTTTCAATCTGAATTGGCCTACGGTAACATTGAATTTGGAGCATGCAAACACAACAGCAAGAAGTTATTTTTCTATTTGTGCATGTGCATCTCTGTTTGAGTCAGGGTATGGGATGCATATGCCCTCCTGAAGGCATGTTGCACCAATTCCATACTGAGGTGTCACAGGTAAGTGTCACAAGCTTATGGACAGCATGGTATCTCAGTGTGAGTGGACTTTTGTTATACTTCTTTTCTCCATTGCCTCCAACAATAATGTCATTCACTATAATGGCACAAGGATATCCAGCAAATGTCTGTTTCATGGCATGTTGGAATACCTCACTGGCAGAACTGATCCCAAATGGCATCCTAAAAAATCGGAATTTCCCAAATGGTGTGCTGAATGTTGTTAATAAAGAAGATCTGTACTCCAGCGAGATTTGCCAAAGGGAGTTCTTGGCATCTGAAACTGAGAAAAAAGTCAAATTTAGCATTAGTGCTGCTACCTCCTCTACTGTGCACATTTGGTGATGAGGACGTTTAAGAACTTTAAGTCTCTAGGATCAATGCATATCCGAACATCATCTGAGCTTTTCTGATGGGCAGTAACCATAGATGATACTCATTGAGTAGGCTTTGCCACAGGAGTAGGAACACCTAAATTCACCATCCTGTATAATTCTGCTTTTAATTTACCTTGCATTGCTACTGGGATCTTAAGTGCAGGTCTAATAACTGGGTTTATTTTGTGGTTCAGCTTCATGGATTATGTAACTGGAAGCTTACCAATTTCATCTTTGAAGATGTTGGCATATTCTTTAACGATATGTTGTGAAAAACTGTCATTTTTGTTTGTATTTAGATGGTGAACTTCTTTATTGAGCAAAATCAATCCCATTCATAGGGTGTCTTTTAGTAATGACTGTATGTTAAGAGAAAAAGTTTTAAAAACATACTGTTATTTGTCTTTTTCCTCTTCTTGCAAAGTGAACATGTTATTTGTTGGGATATGTCTATCAAAGATGGGCCTCATCTGTGAACAAAATACAGCATTGCTTATAAACCTGAATAATATCTGTTTTCTGCTTTTCAGAATAAAGAGATTTCGTTATAGCTTAGTGAAGCCTGGGATAAGATCGCACGGCCGATTAAGAGTTAATTTACTGAAGCAGGCTGTGTGTCCTGGAAAATTTGAGCTACCATTGTTGAACTGAACATTCTGTACTTCTTGAACATTCTGTACTAACTGTTGGTTTGAGGTGATTTGTGATAAACATGTTTACCACAGGTGTTTTCCATAGCCAACTGTCAACGGTCAGAAATGTAACAAAAAGTTGTTTTGCTTGCAGTATAAAAGTTGATGTCAGTAAACAAGATGACCAGAGGAGATCATCTTGGCCAACATGCTGTGTAATCTGGTTAGCTGCTAATAAAGAAGTTTTTCATCACCTGAGGCAGATGTGACTCGTTTGAATTTTTCTTCTGACATTTTGGTCCTTTGGACCGGAAACCTCTATGAAGATACGGATCAGACCAACAGAGAGACCGAAAAACCTGTGCAGGTGAGGGTTTCTCATCTTAAGATTCCCTCGACTGAAAGCCCTCCGACTGATTTGTTGTTGAGAGGAGGCCGGCCGCTCTCTGATCCCTATCTGAGGGACGGTTTCTGAACGAAAAGGGGAAACGGAGTCTCAATTGATTCAGGTAGGATGAAAAATAAATTTTCTTTTAATTTAATTTAACCTTGTCGACAAGGGTTTTATTTTTAGTTAAGGGTGGGTAGGATTACTTGTTAAGATTCTTTTGTTAGGATCACCTGTTAAGATAGCCCCATTTTATAATAAGCCCTGTAAAGTAACTTTGATACAGTCCTAAAATAAGAAATTTAGGGGAAACATGGGTTCGAGTTGCTGCAAGTGTGAGAGTGATGCCTGTTTAAATGTTGATGCTAAGTATATGAAAGGTTTAAACAAAAATAATGTTAAATTTTTGAAAAAGTGGAAGTCGAGATATGATTTTAATGGTACCCTGAATAAGAATGCCTGTGCAAAATTGGTTAGAGATTTGAAAAGAGATGCAGGAACTAGAATTAAAAAGCAAAGACAATTGGGATTTCCCCAAGCACAAAAATGGTTAGAAGAAGCAAATAAATGAGCTATAAAAGAAAAACAGTGCCAGGAAAAAGAAAAAAATAAATCAAAAGGGATCACTGGTACCAAGTGGAAAAGTAGCTTTATTTTTAGATAAGGAGGATGAGCATACAGTTTGTGTGGTACAAAGGCAGGCAACTGCCCCACCGTATGGGGAAATTGCTGCTGCCCTATTGGCAGAACCTCCTCAATATCATTCTGAAGATGTGGGATCTGTACAGCAGGGTGGGTTATTGGCTGCTCAAGGAAGCGTTGTGACCCCTCCAATTTACACGCAAATTCCTGTAGTACCCAAGGTTGCTTTGCAACAGGTAGACCAACCTATGGAGTTAAGGTCAGGACCAGCAGGGCAAGGACGTTGGGCCATTAAACTTTCTGACCACTCAGAAGCCCTTCCCTTAATGCAAGTTGCAAACCCACAAGCAGGGGATGTTGGACAAGAGCCAACTATTTTAGTTTATCATCCCTGGGCTAGAGAGGATATAAAACGAGCTACAGATGGTATTCCTCATCCCAAGGTTAATTTTCAAAAGTTTTCTGAGGACATAGTTGATATGCGTTTAAGTTATCATCTAAATGGTTTAGAAGTAGAACAAGTAGTGCGACAAATCCTGGGTCCAGATTGGCACTTAGTTTGTGGTGCTTGGACATGTAAGGCAGATGACGGCACTACATTAAAGCATAATTCTGGGGTGTTAGACACGCGAGTCACTGATCTGTTAAAGAGAATTTCGGATAAGTCGCGTCCAAGAGCAGATTGGACAGTAATAAATCAGTGCATCCAAAATGATGATGAATCTGTAGATCACTATATTGTAAGATTGACAGAAGTGTTCAATAACCATTGTGGAATGATGATTCTGCAGGATCAGACCAATGATAGTCCGTATGAACAGCAATTGAAAAATGCTTTTCTTAAGGGTTGTAGGGCTCTGATAAGTAGTTTTATAACTAAGCATATGGTAGATCATAGAACATGTAGACTGCAACCTTTGTTTGAATATGCACGGCATGCTGAGTGACATTTCAATTTAAAAAAGAAAAAGAAAGTACAAGTGTTAGCAGTAGGGGATGATGGTGGTATATACTTGGTACAGGACCAAAGGGGGCAAGGGTGCCGTGGTGGCGTAAAAAAAACATGGGGGCCCGAAATGGGACACGTTAAATAAACCGGGTGGACATTCAGAGGAATATGAGGGAAGGTTAAAACGTGGAGAATGTTTTAAGTGCGGTAGACGTGGGCATTTCACTGCCGACTATGAAGAGTGGCAACATCCCCCACAGCTTATGAACAAGGGCTCCGCATGACTATATGATAGTAAAGGAAGGCACCAAATTCATTATTGTGATTATTGTAGAGAAGAAGAAAGTGAGAATGATTGTGAGGATGATGAGGCAAACACTCTCTGCGATGAATGTCAGAACACTCAGAAGGAAGGGCGGGATTGTGACTGTGAAGTCATAAACTTGGCAAATTTGGGTATTGCTATGCATCTAGATCAAAAACCCATGATAGAGTTTTTGGTTGAGGGACAGAAAGTGGAGTTTTTATGTGATTCAGGTGCATCGCATACACTTTTGGGTCCAGCAGTTCTGCCTCCGAACTGCGAAACAGATGAGTTTGTCTTTGTGAAAGCAGCAAATGGGAAAATCTATAAGGAACCACTGTCTCATCTTCTAGTGTTTACAGATCCGCAAACAAACCAAACTGTTAGGTGTAGGGTAATTATATTGAAAGTTTGTCCAGTTAATTTGCTGGGAAGAGATTTGATGCATTCGTTTGGAATAGTGGCAATTCCCACACCTAAAGGCATTGAGGCAAAAAGGTTAGTGGATGGCTTGGTGGTACAAGGAGTACAAGACTTGTTTTACTGGTATAGCCAGGACTTGATTTCAAACGGGCCGGGGAGGGTTCATACAGATTTGATCAACCTAGCGTTAAGTAAATCTAGGAGCGGGTCACAGCAGGTTGCGGCACACTTACATTGTACAGTGTTCTACAGAAAGGCCCCTGGTCTGGATAAAGAATTTGAAAAAGAATTCTTTAAGCACAAACGTGCAAGGATAATTTTGAATGATATGTTTTGGGATACGCAAGGTAATACAGTAGTGACCTGTACTTTGACCAAGGAAATGAGTTCTTTATATCGCTCAGGTTATAGCCCACATATTTCAATTACTAAAGCGGTGGGGACACATTGGGTAGATTTGGCGAAAAAGGTAACAAATTGGGACACAATGTCCGAAAGTCAGTTGAAGGATCAACAGATCCAGGTACAAAGATTAAATTGGGTGACTTGGGCACAACCAAGCGTGCACCTCAGGGATGACAAAACAGAAATGGTATGACAAATCCTCCTAACTCAAGAGGAAGATAATGCGTTAAGTGCCTTACCTGTAGATTTATGGTCAAATGGTAAAGGGGATGTAGGACTTATGAAAACAGCAGGTGAAGTTTGTATAACTCCAAAGTCAGGTTTTAGACCTCGTAAGCACCAATACCCACTAAGTAAACAAGCAGAGGAAGGAATTAAGCCAGTTATTGAGCAGCTAAAACAGGTAGGAATTCTTGTTGAATGTCCCGATTCGCCTTGCAATAATCCATTGTTTCCTGTAAAGAAACCGGATGGGTCATGGAGGTTGGTTCAGGATTTACAAGCAGTTAATTTGGCTGTGACCCCAAGAGCACCGGTGGTCCCTGACCTCTATACATTACTTAATGATTTACTACCTCAGCACAGATATTTTTCTGTCATAGATATAAGCAATGCTTTTTTCTCCATACCACTACATAAGAAGAGTAGATTCTGGCTTACATTTACTTATCAAGGTAAAAGATACACCTACACCAGATTGCTGCAGGGTTATTGTGAGAGTCCGACAATATTCGCACAAGAAATGGCTGTGAATTTAGCTCAGTTTGTTCCCCCAGAGGGAAGCCAGGTTCTGTTGTATGTAGATGATATTTTGTTGGCCTCACCCATGCAGGAAAGTTGTAGAAAGGATACCCTTGCCCTTCTTAGTTTTTTAGCTGAACAAGGACATAAGGTAAATAAAGAAAAATTACAATTGTGGAAAGCACAAGTAAAGTACTTGGGTTATTTAATTTCGCAGGCAGGTAGACAATTGGAGAACAAAAGAAAACAAGCAATTCTTGAGGCACCTATGCCCACAACTAAACGGGAGATGATGTCCTTTTTAGGTGTGACTAATTTTTGTAGAAGTTGGATCCCTAACTATGCTGAGGAAGTAGGGCCATTGACCGCACTAATCTATGACACTCCCATGGCAGCTAAAAATGATATACAGTGGACAAATACGGCAATACAGGCATTTAATAGAATTAAGCAATTGATAGCAGGATCCTCTGTTTTGGGTTTTCCGAACTATTCTAAGCTGTTTATACAAATGGTTGATTGTAAGGGAGGATATATGACTTCGGTTCTGGTACAAGTACATGGGGATAAACAGAGACCGATAGCTTTCTACTCCTCCAGATTAGATCCTGTTGCAAGGGCATTGCCGTATTGTGTTCAAGCTGTAGTGGCAGCCACCATGGCAGTACAAGCCTCAGCATCATTAG
Source organism: Protopterus annectens (assembly GCF_019279795.1). Lineage (NCBI taxonomy): Eukaryota > Metazoa > Chordata > Ceratodontiformes > Protopteridae > Protopterus > Protopterus annectens. Next base: position 1,058,990,564 of record NC_056729.1, read on the forward strand.
TTTTGTTTCACCCATTACAATTGTGGGTTCCACATTCAGTAGCTACTATACTTTTGCAAGATAAGATAACCTTTTTATCTCCTAGTCGACATTTGTCATGTATGACAGTGCTGCTAACACAGCCTCATATGACCATAGAAAGATGTACTACTCTTAATCTGGCAACACTTTTGCTGACTCCAGAAGAAGGTACTCCACACGTTTGTCCAGAGAGCATTCATGACAAAGTGCTTCCCCTACCAGATTTAACGGATATTCCGTTGGTAGATTCTGATCTCATTTTGTTTGTAGACGGATCAGCAAAGAAAGACACTGTAGGAAAAACACTAGTAGGGTATGCTGTCACCACAGAAACTGAAGTTTTGGAGACAAAAAGATTGTCAAACATTTATTCTGTGCAAGCAGCTGAGTTGGTGGCTTTGACTCGAGCTTGTACCTTGGGGGAGGGTAAAAAGTGACAATTTATACAGATAGTCAATATGCTTTCTCCACTGTACATGTTTTCGCTCAACAATGGAAAAATAGGGGAATGGTTACTGCGACAGGCAAACCAATAAATCACAGAGATTTAATTTTACAGTTGTTAGATGCAGTGCAACTACCACTTCAGATAGTGATATGCAAATGTTCCGCACATACCAACAGAAAAGATCCTGTCTCCAGGGGAAATGCACTTTCTGATATGGCTGCAAAAAAGGCAGCTCAAGAAAATGATTTGCTTTTACATGACAATGATTTAGAGCCCAGACACCTCTTAGACTTAGAGACACTAAAAGTAATGCAAACATTGACAACACAGAAGGAAAAATGTCATTGGGTAAAATATGGTATCACTCAACAGGATGGGTTGTATAGGGCATCAGATGGCAAAATGGTATTACCCTCAAACCTTTTTAGGTATGCGGCATTGGTTAGCCATGGACCTGCCCATGTAGGAGTACAGACGATGATTCAAATAGTGTCTAAGGTGTTTTGGTGTAAGGGGTTTTCAACTTATGCAAAGCAATTCTGTTTATCTTGTTTATTATGTGCAAAGTATCATGCTCAGGGGGGAGTTAAAAAGTCACAGCAGGCATTCCCTACCCCTCCATATCCATTCCACACACTCTGTATGGATTATTGAATTGACACCCTCAGAGGGAAAAAGGTTCTGTTTAGTCATTATTGATGCTTTTTCTAAATGGGTAGAAGCTTTTCCAGTGAAGCATCCGAATGCACAAACAGTAGCAAAACCTTTGACTACAGAAATAATTCCCCAATTTGGTTTACCAAGACACATTTACAGTGATAATGGGTCTCATTTTGTTAACCAGATTGTTCAGAAGTTGGGTCAAGTGTTTCAAATTGATCTTAAGTATAATTGTGCTTACCATCCCCAATCAGCTGGGCTGGTGGAAAGACACAACGGTGTCTTGAAGAGTAAGCTCCGCAAACTGATGGCAGAAACACATAGATCATGGACTGCGTGCCTTCCTTTGGCACTCCTGTATATGCGAATCTCACCTTCCTACAAAGGACTTACACCATTTAAACTTTTGTTTGGGAGACCATATTACGTCCCGCAGTGGCAAGGATTGTTGCCAGCGGAACGGGGGTGAGGATCTAACGGATTATATGAAGAAGCTGCTAAATGTCAAATCTCTTGTAACCAATGACTCCTTTGCAGATTCCAGAAATGAAACATTGTTAAGCGTGGCACCCGGGGACTAGGTGTGGATCCGAATTGTGAAGAGAAAGAATTGGTCATCCCCCAGGTGGGGAGGCCCATACCAAGTACTTATCTCAACACCTACAGCTGTAAAGATCGCTGAGAGGACTTTGTGGATTCATATCACCCACTGTAAAAAACTCAAGACTCTTCCTTCTGCCATTGATATTGGTCAAACTCCACCTGACCTCTGAGCGCAAAGTCTGGCTACAAAGGGTCTCAAACCCAGTGAAGAAACCAACGGCGCGAGGTAGTCCTTAGGGAGGATGGCCATGTTCAACTGGTACTTGAACTGTTACATGATGATGATTTTGGTGGTGAAAGTAAATATGTCCATACGAGAAGGAACAGTTGCAAGAGAAAAAGGAATGATGGTGCTGCAAGTGCAAACAGATGTTACTACTGTGTTTAAGGTGAAACTTTGTGAAGGAATTTTGGACTGTTCTAAATGGAACAATGATAATTTCTTGACTCGTGCAAAATACTTGTGCAATAGAGACTGTACGTCCTGGTCAAATGTTTGGTTGTCAACAGATGTGAATGGATGGGAAACAAGTGGTGCAGTGATACCAGAGAAAGATAAAAGCAGGCAACAAAGAATAAAAATTGCTTATTTCCAAGGTACCGAAGTAATTACTATAACCATTGTGTCACCACAAGAAAGTGATTCAGGAGTTTATGGAATTGGAGTGTCTCTTCCAATTGGAACTGATCCTTTGGGGACCCTCCAACTTAAAGTACAAAGCCTTAAAAATGCTACAAATAAAGCAGAGCTTGCCTTCACAAAAGAAGAACAATTTTTACTCGAGACAGGATTCGTACACCATAATGAATGGTTATCTTGGGTTAGATATAGTACCCGAGAAGCACATTGTGAGAACTGTATTTCTTGTGCTGAAGGTAAACAGCAACTAGCGACAGTCCCATTGATGCGAGATGAAGGTAACCTAACGTGTCTGTTAAAATTATTCTTCAACAAAACGGAAGATAAATGCAAAAATGAAACTCAGCATTTTCCAGTCATAAGCAAAGTTGAGAAACCACCTGCAGCGATTTCCTATCCTGGTTCGTATATGTACATTTCCAGAGATGGCACAGGGAAGAATTATGGCAATATGGGACAGAACTATTGCAATGTTACTGTGAATGGAAATGAGAATCCATTTCTGGAGAACCAAACTCATAGTTTAGCAGACATATGGTGGTTGTATGGAGACAACAAACTCAGATCAAGGCTTACGATTCCCTGGAAGGGAACTTGTGCACTTGTAAAGTTAATTCTGCCATTCTACATTTTCCCAGTTCCAGCAAGCAATTTCGTAAGAGAACCTGAAATAAAGCCAAAGTGGTTGAGTAGGAGAAAAAGAGAGGCACTGAAGCAATCCTTCGATAATGGTGTCTACATCGATAGCATTGGCGTACCAAGAGGCGTACCTGATGAATACAAAGCAATAAACCAAATAGCAGCTGGTTTTACATCTATCTTTGTCTGGATTCAACCTAATAAGAATGTGGACTGGATCAACTACATTTACTATAACCAGCAGCGTTTTGTGGACTATACCAAAGATGCATTGAAAGGAATTGCTGAACAACTGGAGGCCACTTCACAAGTGGCATGGCAGAATCGAATTGCATTGGATATGCTCCTGGCCAAAGAAGGAGGAGTTTGCAGGATGTTTGGGACTTTCTTTTGTACATATATTCCAAACAACACTGCGCCTGATGGAAGTATCACTTGAGCTTTGAAAGGTTTGGAGATGTTATCCGAAGAATTGGGAGAGAACTCTGGGGTAAGTAATCCCTTTACAGACTTTCTACAAGCGTGGTTTGGAAAATAGAGTCATCTCATTAGCAGTTTCCTGGTGTCCGTTGGAGTCGCTGTGGCTATCGTGGTGGTATGTGGTTGCTGTTGTATACCCTGTATCAGAGGTCTTCTACAAAGACTGGTTGATACTGCTGTTATGAAGACGATGTACCAGCAATTGCAACAGACTGGTGAAAGTGAATACATTGAAATGTGACTTTTTGCAAATGTTTTTGAAGTTTAAAAGTTTGTCTTGCCAATGAAGTAATGTATGCAAAGAAAAACTTAGTTTTTACCATATATTGCTGAAATAAAAAGACAAATAAAAAGTGTTTTCAGGGGGGAAATGTTAAGAGAAAAATTTTTAAAAACATACTGTTATTTGTCTTTTTCCTCTTCTTGCAAAGTGAACATGTTATTTGTTGGGATATACCTATCAAAGATGGGCCTCATCTGTGAACAAAATGCAGCATTGCTTATAAATCTGAATAATATCTGTTTTCTGCTTTTCAGAATAAAGAGATTTGGTTATAGCTTAGTGAAGCCTGGGATAAGGATGCATGGCCGAGTAAGAGTTAATTTACTGAAGCAGGCTGTGTGTCCTGGAAAATTTGAGCTACCATTGTTGAACTGAACATTCTGTACTTTTGAACATTCTGTACTAACTGTTTTGAGGTGATTTGTGATAAACATGTTTACCACAGGTGTTTTCCATAGTCAACTGTCAATGGTCAGAAATGTAACAAAAAGTTGTTTTGCTTGCAGTATAAAAGTTGATGTCAGTAAACAAGTTGACCAGAGGAGATCATCTTGGCCAACATACTGTGCAATCTGGTTAGCTGCTAATACAGAAGTTTTTCATCACCTGAGGCGGATGTGACTCATTTGAATTTTTCTTCTGACACTGTACATCTCTTCTGACTACATAGAAATGACAAAGAAGAACTACAGTGCCATCTGTCTGAATTTCTTTGCCACAGTAAGCAACTAGTTTTGTGCTCCTTGTTGAGTCAAGGTTCTCTCCATATTTTACTTTTGTATAAGCTTTTGTTAATGGGACATTATATTTGGATCCAGTGTCTACTTTAAGCTGTAGTGGTTTCTCATTAATTTGTACAGTGCAGAATATTTCAGTCTTTGCGAATTCACTATGACTACTGTTTTGCCGACCACAGAAACTCCATCAAAATAAAAGGTTTCATCACCGTTGTCAGGGTCTGCTACAGTCTCAATTTGATCCACTGTCATTTTTGGATAAATTTTATTACAAGCCTGTGTTGATTTGCAGAACTTTTTGAAATTATTCCACATTTGCATTTGTGACACTGCTGACCATACACTAATCATTTTTCTCGTATAGGTTTGTGACTGCCTCCACAATTGTGACAATTAATAGTGGGAGGTGGTGTGGCATTGCTCCTCAATTTACACTTATCAGGCCATATCATCTTAGTTTTTGTTGTACACTCTCAACATTTGCAGCAGCAGATACAGCAAGCATACTAGTTGTTGTTGTGTCTTTCGGCTTATCCCGGTTAGGGGTCGCCACAGCGGAACTCCGGTCCGCTAATGTTTGGTAGTGGATTTTTACGTGCCGAGTTACCAGCCCTGATGCACAACCTTCAATGAAGACACGACCATTCATGCATGCCTCCACACAGAAGACGCTCCAGCTGAGAATTGAACGGGACAACGTCTTGCTGTGAGGTGACAACGCTACCGCAGCACCACTACCGCATACTACAGCAAGCATACTAGTATGTTCTGTGATTTCATGTATCTGGCAAATTTCAATAGCTTTGCTCAATGTTAATTTACTATTATGTAGTATAATTTTACTCACTGTATCATTATTAATGCCACATACAAGGTGGTCCTTTATTAAATCATTCTGTAGATCCCCAAATCTGCATGTCAAGTCAGTAACATTTGCTTCAGTAGTTTCACCAGATTTTTGATTTCTTGTATTGAGTTTATATCTCTCCATTGTTATCTTCATCTGGAGGTTACACAGTTTTCAGAATTTACACTTTAAGCATTCTGGATCTTTGAGCATTTCAGCTTGAACAATGACATGGCAGTTTTCTCCATCTCCTGCATAAACAGGGGCTGTGTATAAAAAAGAACATTCTTGCTCAATAGCCTCCGAACCTGCCAAATTGAGAAGTATAAATGCTTGTGTGCATGCGTCTTTGTCTGAATGTGCAGCTGCTTTGAAAATATTGTATCCTTGTGCAAACACATGCCAGTTCTCCGTGACATTGTCATCAAACACCAGTGGTTTGGGTCCCAAGAAATACTTCTGCCATGCCGTTAATGTATATGCAAATAATCTGCAATTATCTTTTGCAAGTTAGTCACTCATTACTCTTTGATGAGACTTAGTTACCAATGACTTCTGACACCTGTTGAATGATGAGTGGAGCCAGTGAATGGAAGTTATCGGTGATTTATTGTACACCCAACATAAATCCATCTACATGCACATCCAAGACTTGCTTAGTATTACCACTCCCATACTGCCTTAACTACAGTGGTTGTCAAGGTACAAAACAAGGGAATAGTTACTGTTCTGTAGGCTTAACTGTGTAAAAGCCTTTCATGTGGTTGTTATAAAAGCCTTACAGTTTTGTGAGACTGTGCTCATTTATTTAGAGCTTCCATCTGCCTGGCTTAGACACCTGTGACTACAAGACTTGGATTGCTTCTAAAGCCATCTGTGGATTTACAAAGCTGATGTAGGTATTGTTTGCACTTGCTCTAATTATCTCAGTTCACACTGTGCTGCATTTAATGATTTTGTTGAATTTATCACTGTTTTTCAGCCTGAGCTTGTTAAAGAAATGCCATCTGCCTGTTACTGTACTATTCTTAGGATGTCTAAACAGTATTCTAATATTAAGTCTTCCTGAGTTTACCAAAATATTTCTAAGTTTTGCAAAGTTTTTCTGTTTGCAGATGTTCTTCTATGTTTGTGCAGTTTTTTTCTGTATTTGTTAACATTTCTCAGGGTTTGTGAACTTATTTCCAGGGATTCCTGATACTGCAAGAGTTCTGTTTTTTTTTGTTGTTGTTGTAAAGCATCTGTTACTGCACTTGAGCTCAAAATCAGTTAATTTTATATCAAGAGGGTTTTTCTGCACTCTGGTGAGAGCAGAGGTCTGATTCAACCCATCTGAGTTGGGAACTACTTGTGGAAGGCTTATTGTATGTTTATCTGATTGGCCTGAAGGCTTAGCAATGTTCATAGCTGCTTGAACAGCTGCCAGTTTGCACAGATTGCAGCACTGCTGCCGGTCATCTAATAGTATACTACTAAACACTCTCACTTAGACCTTTAAGTGACTCTCTTCTACTCCTTCCCATCTACTAAGGATCTGGTGTAATGGATAAGTGCTTCTCTGTCATCTCCATTTGTGGCTTGGTGGATATGGCATCCAAAGGCAGTGTAGTGGTTGCTTCGTGTTCACTGACCACCATGTATTTTAGAACAGACAAACACAGTGTGTGAAAGATGTAGATACACAATATAATTGAAAGCAAAGCTCTCACATGCATACATGAAAAATGCTATCCAGGTGGTCAGTGTTACACCCAAAACACTCACTACCAACAATAAGGAATAAACACATAGACCCACATATGCAGAATTACTCACTTGTAATTTACCAAAACTTTCAAGACCTCCTAAAAGCATCTGTCATTGTCCTTGTGCAGCCTCAAAAAAGACAGCACCTTATACAATACTCAATCTGAAAATCATAGTAACCCCGCTTCCAAACCCATAAGGCAAATACCACACAGCCAAACATTCTAGTTATTAGGGATTCCATTGTAAGACATACTGATGCCCCTTCTACCAGGCTAAACAAGAAAAAGATCACAGTGAGCTGTCTATCTGGAGCCAGGATCTGCCAGATCATACACGCACTTAGGTTTTTAAACCAGAAATACCAGTATGGCATGGTCATAGTCCATGTAGGCATAAACAACCTAAGACATACTTCACTGGACTGTATGACGAGAGACATTATGGAACTCTCTGAATATGTGTCCCAGGTGGGTATGACTGCAGCCTTGACTAGCATCCTACTTTCACCAGTGATGATGCTACATTACCAGCAAAAAAAGACTGAATTCAACAATTGTCTTAGTTCTGGTGTCACAACAAGGGGATCCAATATTTGTCAGCTTGGGGAGACATGATCAGCAAACCATGATGCTTTGCCAGAGATGGTGTTCACATGCATTCTGGATACTGGCAAACACTTTATCTATCGGAATAGTGCCTTTTTTAGGCCATGCCAATTTGTTAGACCCTCCAACATAACAAAAATCAGTCATGACTACCTAAAGGTACTGCTGCTGAATGCTAGGAGTTTAAACAAAAACATTGCACTCTCTGGAAGCACTCCTCACTCTGGAGAATGCAGACATATGTGCAGTCATGGAAACATAGTTCAGAACCATGAAAGCACTCTGGCTATCAAAGGCTACAAAGCCCTTCATATACATTTCGATCCCCATCAGCTCAGGATAAAACAAGGGGAGGAGGTGTCTCAGTGTTCCTAAACAGCAAGTACACTGCTAGACTGGTCCAACAACATGACTTGCTTGAGCTGCTCCATGCCAGCTAACCATAGGTGTGACCCCCTATCATATCCTTGTTAGCTAGTGCTCCCCTAACAAGAGTCTGGAAAACCACACTTCTGACATAAACCTACAGCAATCTGTTAACATTCAGCCTAACACCATACCTATGGGTGACTTCAGCTACCCATCCATAAACTAGGAGACTTATATGACCCATAATTTACTTGCTCAGAGGTGTTTTCAATTTCGTCAATGCAAACACCATGTAGTAACTAGTTTACTCCCCAACTAGAGGTAAAAATATCATAGACCTACTACTCAGGAACATGAGGGGATGCTGCTCCCTCCCATGCATTAACTCTTCCCTGGTAAGATCTGGCTACAAAATGATCTTTAGTATTAAAACTAACTTAGAACCGCCATCAAATTCCAAACAGGTTAAGAACTTTGCTAAGGCTAATTATGTCAAAATAAGTGACAGTTTATTAAACCTCCAAGCCCCTCTGAACCTGGATGACATTGAGACCTACTCTGAGCTATACACAAAATCACTGTACAACTACTTTACATAGCTGCATAGAGGAGGCAGAACCTGTCTGACTCAAACCTATGATTAGTGGCAAAAACAAACCACCTTGGTGGATCCTTAACATAAACAGGCTGTTCAATGAAAGGAAAAAAATCCTCTCTAAAGCCAAGAGGATACAGAAAAAAACAGCACAAAAAGACACTGACCAGTCTAAACAAACAAATTAGAGAGCTGGTTGAATCTGCCAAAGCAAACTATGACACAAAGATAGCCTCCGAGGTGAAAGATAACCATGAGTTTTTTTTTTAAAGTTATATTCTTAATCTCGGGAAATGCTCAGCAATGTGCTGAGTTAATAACATCTCCCAGAGACCGCCACTTCTCTAGAACAAGCTTCCAATTCCTGTGAAACAGAGCCCCTACCTGACCATCTTCAAAAGCAACCTAGATCAATGGATGGGTGACTGTAAATTCACTCCTGGAGCGGTGCCCATGTCCCTGCTGAACAGAGGAAGTCAGTGTTAACTAGCATAGGCCCTTACCTCTGTGAAGTTCACTCACCTAACCACTGACAATTAGGGCAATGTGGGATAAATATGGCTAGGGTTGTAAGGGTTCTAGGGCCATTAGCCTAGTAATGTCCTATGAACCTATAAACACTTATACCCAACCTGAAACTATAGCAAACTTACTAACTTCAGTTTTACCTTCTCCCTCCCATCACAGCCTACCAAACGTAAAGAAATACCTGCAACTATCCCCCACCATACTTTATGACGGAACAAGTTCTTGCTGCTCTAGCCAAAAACAAAGCCTCCATGGGTCCCAGCAATATTCTAGGATGCTTCTTAAATAGCTTAGAACAGACTCTGTCAGCACCACAAGAAATTGTGTTTAACCACAGCCTCTGGACAAGCTTTGTCCAACAGGAATGGGGGATGGCAACAGTCATCCCTCTGCACAAGGAGGGCCCATCAACTGACCCAAGGAACCACAGATCCATAAGCTTGACCAGTGGAATCTGCAAGGCCATGGAGAGAATTATCATGAACCTGATCAATAATGACACTTGAACTCTTCAGACACTAGATCAGACCCAGTTTCTCTTTGTCAAAGGGAGACCTTGCCTGCTCAGTCTAGTGGACTTCTTTGAGAAAGTCACCAGGGCCATGGATGAGTGTAAAATGGTGCACACCACTTATCTAGACCTGGACAAAATTTTCAACACAACCCCTTTTTAGGGATCATAGATAAACTTACTGAGTTATGCATAAATCCTTACATTGTCAGATGGATAACCAATTGAGTCACTGCCAGGGCCCATTTGTACAGAAAAGTGAATCAACTTCTGATAATAAACTTGTTATTAGTGGTGTCCCACAGGGCTTAAGGTTGGGATCCTCCTGTTTGGTATATACTTCTTTGAAGGGATGGCTAATGTGGGGGCCTCTGGCTCACCAAGCTTGCTGACAACTATAAGCTGGGAGCAATCATTGAATACCCAAAGAATGCTGACATCCTACAGACAGGCCTAAAATGACAAATGACTGGTGCCAAAACTATGGTCTGAGACTAAAGGCTACAAAATGCATAATCATATCCTTCAGTAAATCAGATATCCCTGAAAATTATACTATTGATAGCACACCCCTAAAAGTAGACCCAATGGTGAGGGACCTAGGAACACATACAGATAGTAACCTAAAATGTGACCACCAGGTAGCTACGGTAGTGAGGAAGTCCTTCTGTGTGGCTCAACTTATAAGTAAAGGCATGGCATCAAGATCAAAGGAAGTCATAGTGCCATTGTACTCGGTTCTCATCAGGCCCATAATTGAGGACAATGCTCCCTTCTGGATATATCTAACAAGGCACTTACACCAAATGGAGTGGCCCCAGAAGTTTCTCACTAAAAACTACAAAGCATAAGACACATGCCTTATGCAGACCGACTAAAGGCCCTATCTCTTTACTCCATCTCGCATCTTTTATTGAGAGGGGACTTATGTCTGACCTACATGCATTCTGTAATCCAGCCCTGATGAAAACGTTACATATTTGCAAGAAAAATTATAAGAAGGTTATGCATTCTATGGACCCGAACCTTATTTGTGACTCTAAAAGAACTTGCTGGAGAGACTGATTTGTATCCCAAAGGCTACCTCATCTATGGAATAAACTTCCCATCTTCGTAAAACAAAACCAGTCCCTCACTCTCTTCAAGAAGAATTTTGATAAATGGATAGAGAATCATAAATTCACTCATGGGATACTGTCATGTCCCTTATGGACAGATGCAGTGTATAAAATGACTTAGGGCTCCAAAACCCAAAGACCAACTACCTTCATAATACCCCATCCCACATCTGAGAATTAAGCTACAATATTGTCATATCCTGGGTATTATTGGCTATGGTTGTAAAGGCTCTTGTGGCATTAGCCTAGTAATCAACTATAAACCTATAAACCATGTATCCACTATTGTAAGAGAGCTCTTTTACATTGTGCAACTTATTAGTAAAGGTATGGCATCCAGGTCCACCAGCGTTAGCATTCCACTGTATTCAGCACTTACTAGGCTGATCTTTGATTATAATGACTCTTTTGGCATGTGCCTGTACAAACACTTAACACAACTTGAATGCCCACAGCATTTTCTCACCAAGAAAATCAAGGGCCTATATCATAAGAACTACACTGATCATTTCAAAGCCTTGTCCCTATTCTTGGTGTTATACAGGTTGCTGTGGGGTGGCCTCTGCCTCACATACAGAGCCTCAACAGATTCTATCCTGTCAGACTTACTGCACATCTGCAAATCCAATGATAAACACCCACTCATGAGATCTTAGTCTCTTCTGCAATATAAATAGAACATGTTGAAGGGAGAGATATGCATCACAGAACATTCCACTTCTTTGGAATCATCTTCCTCTCTACACAAAACAAAGTACTTTTCTTGCTCTGTTCAAATGTATTCTGGAAGAGTAGATGGAAAACTGCATGGTCATGCCCTGTGAAGCATCTTTGTCCCTTTTGGAAGGGTGTAACATGTAAATCTTCCATTGCTTTGGGTTATTTCTTATTTAAATTACAAGGGCAAAAAACTTCATGGGAATACATCCTTCTAAAGTTCCTCTACAGTCAGAAGCCCTGTAGGAACCTATAAACCTACCAATATGAAACAATAACATAATTTAAGAGAATGAATGAGAAACATGTAAGGTTTTTCTAATCCTGGGTGTAAAAAAAAAAAAGCTGTTGTTTAAATAAGATTGTGCAGCAAGGTGAACCAAGCAGTCATTAAATTCAATCAAAGAGGGGTATCTAGAAACAAACACATCAGTGTGCTATCCAAGATAGCCACAGTGCTATTGGAGAAAGAACACATGTATGCTGTGCTTATGACTATATAACAACATGTAAATGAGTTTCTGCATACTGATAAGAACCATCATGTATTCTAATGACAAAATCAACTGTGGTAGTGCAATTAAGAAACATATAAAATTGGACTGAAAATCTGTAGGGATCTGCTATTCCAAATAGCAGTATTTTTTTAATTCACAAGGTATATCAGTTGAACTAATATGCCAGAAGAACCATTTGTAGTTGCTGGATAACATGCTGGTATCCTCCTTAAGAACCAGTATCCACAGTGTTGCACATTGCACTCTCAACATCTCAGAAAAGTCTGCAAACTGCTGACATACCCTCACTTCCATCACTAGGATTTTGTTCACCACTACTGTGTGCATAGAGATACCATACAGGAGTAGTAGACATGACCATCCTCACATGGAATCAGATGGGATTCACAGAATGCCTACCCTGTGGAGATGAAGATTTGTTGTTGCCTTAAATCACAGTCCTGTGCTCTGTTGCTTCTGTGTATCCTCATTTGTCACTGTAGTCCTGTGGCCCATTACCAGTAGCCCGGTCTACTGTCAGTTTGTCTATGTGGCAGTACATGCTGTAATACAGTATAATCTGATTCTCTTAAGTTGTTTGCTGTATTGCAGTATCCTGACATATGGCCACAATGCTCATTTTGCTAAAAGGGCCTTGTAGCATAGTGATTATATGAAATGACGTGATTTAGCATGATGGTCCCTGAATGTTGCCTACAATGTGATCATTTATTATCCATAGTCTGCATTAGGATGTTTGTGTACACCTATTCCCAGGTGGGGAGGTCAAGTATGCTCTGTGTGCATGCATGGCCACTGCAAAGCTTGCCTGGATTATTACCAATTGACATCATGTCACTAATAATTTGCATTGAACTATTGTCACTGCACATCAGGCTACCATGCTGTCCATCGATGCATATTCTATGGTGTTCAGTATGTATGGGTATGTGCACAGGGCAGGACTCCTACATAGTATGTCAGGAAGCATATGAGCTTCCTAAATGTACTGCAGAGTTACCATATACAGTGTCTTCTGGGAGGAGCATGAGGGCCTCCTTTACGAGGCTAATGCTTAGTATGAACTTGTCATGGTACTCTGTCAAGCAGTGTAGGCACAAATATAGTGACCTGTGGAGATGTAATCCTGATTTTCTCCACTTGGGGAAAGAAGAGGTTAGGGACGGGGAGATGCTTTATTATTGTAAGCAATATCTTCTTGATTTGGCATTTTACACTATGCTTAGCACCTGTAGCTGATATTGTCTTCTGTTTTTATGGATATTCTGTGCTGATTACTGTTTGTTTTATGAGTTAAAGCAGACCAGGAGATACAGCAAACTCAGATGGCTGTCAAAGGAGACTTGAAAGGTGGTGCTGTAAGATTAGCACATTGCTATGCTGCTTTGATAAAGTGTAACACACATAACTAATCTGCTGTATGTGTTTTTGTCTGTTTTATTTTGCTTGGTATTTGTTTATCTGCATTTATTTTCTTTTTCTACAGGATGAGCTGTGATGCAGGCTGTGTTGAGGCAGTGGCCATCACTCTCTGCATCTGCCACTGTACCTATCACTGGGTCCTCAGCAGCTCCCAGGCCTGCTTCTCTGCAAGGTGAAGAAAGTCACCCGTGGAAGGCAACCCTGAGGGCCTACTGGTAACCTCCATGGCTGTGTCTGGGGGTTGAGGTGGATGAAGGCTCCTTATCTGAAAGGGGTGCAGTGGGACTCTACTGGATCATTCAACAAGACATGCAAAGGCTGGGTGAGGAACAGTGTGTACTGGAAGATGAATGCCTACATTTCTTACCTAAAGCAACTCCTTGTGCAGCTGATAGAGTCACATGGCTGTTTGACTGTATCTACTGGACCACCAGAGATTGCACCTACTCATGATATCAGCCATAGGGGGCTGAGATCTGACTGGCTTTCCCTCTTGACCAGTCTGGCAGATATTCCCCATACATTCTTATTTCCCATCACCATGTTCCCTATTTTTTGTTTCATTTCTTATGTGCTCACTGTTTGTCCTCCCCATCACCAGCACTTTCTGCCCTTTGTCACTTCACTTTTTTCCATTATTACCTGATGTGTCACTACCTCCCCCATTAGTCTTTGTATGCATGATATGTTTGTCTGCTCTGCAACATGTAGGCCCTAACCCTCCATGCTACCTGCACCTTTTCTTTGCTAACTCCCTCTGAACACTTAATTCTTAAAGAATGGGCACCTGTTAACACAAGAAAATATATCCTTTACTCCCCCACATCTACCTTCCTTTTCTGTTGCCCTTTTGTGAGTGTGTGTGTGTGTGTATGTATGTATGTATGTATGTGTATGTGTTTCTGTGCTAGCTATTTCCCATTTATGTCTGTAGTCTGACTTATTTTATGTGATAAAATTACTTGGCACTTTTATATGCTGCACTTGTATGGGTAGGCGACAATGTGTTTTAAACTCCTCTGCTGCAGAGTTGGCATAATGGTGGAAATGTTAACTTCACAGAGGAAAGTTACAGGGTTTGATTCCCAGCTGGGATCCTTGGCTTGGCTTAAAAAGGCCCCTGCAGTTGTTAGCCTAGTACTAACCTATAAAATAGCCATGGCACACTTCAATGCACATGTGATCACAGTGCTGGGCACACGATTTGCCTGATCTTCTCCCTTTGGTTATATGTTTGTGCATAGTGTAGTTATTCCAGCAATGTAGTAACTGCCATTGTTGCAGCCACAAACTTTCATTATGCATCACAATCCCTGACATGACCACGTCACTCATGGATGCCTAATTCGCATTGTGCTACACTGCACTAAATTCACTCTGCTATTTACCACTGCGCCATGGCATTTTGCTTTTTTCTGAACACCCCCAAAATCTTTTTCTGTTTGCACTTTCTTATGTTACCCATAAGCTAGGATTGTTGTCAGTAAGAGACCTTCTCATCTCTGTTATGTATCTAATATTTAAAGCAAGTCTTTATACATCTTTATTCTTCTGCATATTTTTGTTATTTAGTATTGGTTGTAAATTATTATCTAATGTTTTTTCATATTCCTTGCAACTCACAGATAAACTCTTTAACATAATAAATGTAAACAATTTGCCGTTTTGATAAGATGCATGGTGTTTTTTTAATAAGCCTTGTTTGTCTTCAACATATGCTTTTATAGCCATCCAAAACTGTGATGTCATGTTAAAAGAAACAATATTTGCACAGAATTAAAAACAAGAGACACTATGGAAGATGAAAAAGTCTATGACTATGTAGGGCAAAGGGGAACTGAGTTCTCATGGTGATCTTGTCTGGGAATTCCTGTTAAATCTATTACTCATAGTATTTGCAAGGGTACAAAGGGCACTAGATTATCTCAGATTTTCAAATCTAAGTAAGCGCAAACAGTAATTTGTCAGCTGAATACTGATGTAGCAGCACCACTTTGTTTTCTTTCAGTAAGCACACTGACTGCATACTGAATAACTTTTGCTTTGTCCAGTTTAAAATTCAGATGTTTGCATTTGAAACCAGTACAGTGAAAACATAATATATTGTTTCTTCACTAGTCTTACAGTGTTATATATTATAAACTTTGGAACAAGAAACAAATGAATGTGTTTGGTCATGAAGTTGTACCACATATGTGGGGATTTCACAGACATGCTGAAAACAAACAAAGGGGGATTTCACAGACATGCAAAAGACAATTTTTTTTAAGACTGTTATGAGGAGCTAGATGTGAAGTTTCTGACAGTTTGTTACTTCTGCTATTGATAGGGCAGAGGCAGTGTATCAATCATGTCAAAAAAACTCACGGTGTTTTGCAGGAACAAATTGGGCCACTGGAAGGGTCATCTGGGAGGAGTAGGACTAAATGGTTGATACCAATCATTCCTTATTTTTGAAGGAGTTTTTGGAATATTGATGGTAAAACATATCCTGGTTGAAACCAGGTGACTTGTTTCTTCACAGTACATAGTGATAGATGCTAGAATGTCACATGCAGGAGAGCATATAATGATGTACACATCGCTGTACATTTCACAGCTTCAGTTAAGGAGCTTGACTGGCTACCTATAAGGATGATGAAATAATACCCTCCTATCAACAAAGGGAATTAACTCTTCAGTCCCTAAAATGTGTTAGCCATAGGCCTAGAGGCCCTTTCTTTCAGAGGAAGGATCTACCTAGTGAAGACTGACTTCCTGGTCTGTCTAGAATATTTGGGGTTGGCATGATGGTTGCAGTGTTTACCTCATAGACACAAGATACAGTGTTTGATTCCCCCTTGGTCACATTCTGGTTAGTAGGTAGGCCTGTAACAGTCTGTAGACTGACTGCCTAATATTTACCTTTGTACTGGTCCACCATTTTAAATGCATTGAGTAGTTGTCATAATGATTAAGGTCTTTACTTCACAGATATAAGGTCCGGTGTTTGATTTTGACCTTTAGTTATTAGCTAGACTTGTATTAGTGTGTAAATTGCTAGACTATTATGAATCTATGAATAACTGAGGTTCTCTTGGATAGCAATCAGGATGGAGGACTATGAGACCTGAGTGATGATGAAGAATACTGGACTCCAGCAGTGTGTTTGCATAGTGATTGGAATATTACAGTGGTAACATACTTTGACAGCTGCTACCACAACCTTCAGATCATTCTGAGGAAAGGGGCATTATCTTACTCTACCTACCATGCACAGCATTTCTGTTAAAGCTGGAAAGAGATTTTTTTAAGTAATGATATTCAGCTTAGAGGGGTGAAGCATATTACAGTTGTTGAGAACTGCCCTTGGTAATGACATATAGTTGGAAATTTTGTTCTGTTGCATTCATTTCAAGATCTGCTGTGAATGTATTACTAAAATAGATTTTTTGAGTGTTTCATTTCTCCTCATATCCAAAAAATGTCTGTTAATTTGCTACAGTAAATTGTCCATATAGGTGTATAGATAGGTTCATAGATAAGTACTAGGCTAGCTGCCTTTGACGGCCATTTTAAGCCTAGCCAGTTTCCCTGTTGGTGCTTGAACTAAGCTATCCCATTTATTTTAGCTTGGTCTTACCCATCCCATGGTTGATAATTATATATTATGTATAGCGAGAATAACTGGGATCATACTGTCACACTGCCAGACCAGCTATCTTGAATTTTGTAAATAATTATATGTCATTTATGTACATTAATATGATTTATATAGAAGTGTGACAGAAGGTGATACTGCCAGCACAGCTATCTGGAATTTTGTAAATAATTCTTTGTCATTTGTGAATATTGATATGATTTATACAGAAGTGTATGTTATGTACTGAGCTAAAATGTAACCACAGCATGTCCTGCTGGCTTAGAACAGAAATGTATATAAACTATTGTACTTGTGTAAATGTATATACTTTTAACAGTGGCAACTGGGACATAAAAGGTTAACTTGCAAAACTCCAAGAAAATATGTTTAAATTAAATTGCTTTACGATTGTGCTATAAAAGTTATCTTTCAGTTTCAGTCAACAAGAGACAGAATGTCTACACTAGGAGACTTTCTGTGTTGTTTTGTAAGTGTTTTATTGTTTTATGCCCTCTAGCAGGTGCAAACATCTGAAGGCTATGTATTTTCACAGGGTGCTGCTAAATTCTGTTAGTTTTTGACAAAAGGGGATTAGCTTGGAAACTGAAGTCAGATGACAAAAAGTGATGTCATCCAAGCTAACCCAGCAGTAATATTTGATATTAATTTAAGAACTCTCTGAGAGAGAGACTGGGCATTTTGTATTTTGTCTTTGACCTAACAAGAACATCCACTCATCACCACCTTCTGCACTTCTGCCTGTGTGTTGTTCTGTAAGTAAGTTTTAGGCCATAGTAACTCGTTTAGATTCAGATAGGAATATAGTAAAGTATAGCTTAGATGCTTTTCTCTATTTAGACTGTCCTGCAATGTTGTTTTAAATATTTCCTGTGATTTTGAACTCTGAAGTTACTGTGTTGATTCACTGAGTATTGTCTTGTTCTTTTATTATTTATTATTAAATATATTTAAACCTATCTTTGTGGCTGATATTTGTGAGACAAATTTAAGCTCTTAAAGTACTTGCATATGTATTTGGTGACACTGTACAGGCCACTCCTAAATAGCCTTGCTTTTGCTCAGACTATCATTTGGATAATAGTAACATAACACAGTAAGATTGGACATCCTTTGGTAAGGGCCTTAAGTAGCCGATAAGAGTGGCTGGTGGCAGCTGGAACTACCTTATATTCTGGGAAGAAGGGGGCATAGCTAGTAAACCTGTGCCAGCCTTCCCCATGTGTGTGTGTGTGTGTTTGTATATCAATCAAATCTCAAAGTGTGTGCGTGTCAGCTGCTTGGGTAGGGACACAAAGCACTGGTTGGACACAGAGGGTGCTGGAGGCTTTGGCTTCACCACTCAGCTGAGATCTCAACCCTATAGATGTGCCAGTTGGGAGTCTTATTGGGGATCTGGAGAAAGAGGGAGAAACAAGTCCCAGACTGACTGTGATCTCTATGTGCTCTTAAGTGATATTGCATTTTATTGTGTGTGTACATGTCATCCTCCCAGTGTGCACATTCCCCACTGTTGCCAGTGATGAGGATTGAGGCTCCTTGATTACTGGACCAGTGCAGGGGCGTCATACATACCATAGATAATTTGAGGGGACACACAACCATGCATGGAATAAAGCATTTAGGGGTTGCAACTGCCCGGTAGTAGTACAGGGAGAACCTGGATAACTTTTCTAATACCCATCCATTGATCTAAGCTGTGCTTGGATATGGACAGGGATGAGCTTTGTTTTACCTGGATGGGCTGTCTGTTCCATAGCAATGGTATCCTCTGGGAGATATACCTGCCCCTCCAAACCATTCTGCTGTTGCTGCAGAAGAGGTTTAGATCCCTAGACCGAGTATTTCTGATGCCATTTGACTTGCTGATGTGCAGTAGGTCCATCAGTATTGCGTCAGAAGATGCCATGTGTGCCAAACACAGGTCACGTCTTAGCAGTCTGTAGAATGCTGAGAACAGGTCCTCCAAACCTCTCTGCTCTTACTTGTATGCTAACTATTCTCTCAGCAATACTATATATTCACCTTCTAACTTGCCCTGTACTCTTCTGATTGTTTCCAGGCAGACCTGCCTTCTACCTTCCTTTGGCTCTTCTCGCTCTGTTCGCCCTGTGGGCGTACTCCGCTCCCCTACCCTGCCCCCAATTCCCATCTGCCCTCAATATGCCTACTCTTATTCCTCACTAGCCACTCCCACTCATTTGTGACCACTCCCACTCATCTCAATCACTTCCTCTATATTCCCTTATTAACAACACCCATTTTAACACTTTAACCCACACCAGTCCCTCACTACAACTTCTCTCCAAACCTCTCACTACACCTTATTTAGTAAGCCACTCACTCTATTCTTAACATACAGTATTAAATCACCCTAGAATGCCTCCACTTACTTGTAACACACCTCCAAAATCTAATCCCATTTACTAACTCTTAACCCCACTTATTATTCTCTACCTTCTCACAGCCTATGAACACCCACACCTCCCTGCCACACACCCAGCACATAATGTTAACCCATTACTATCCCACCCCTCACCTAACTCCAGTAATGCAAAACCTCAACATTCCATTCGTGTCTCATATATTAGCCCTAGGACTAAAACCTATTACAAACTCTTGTTAAAACACCAGAAACTTATTACTAGACTGCTACCTAACCTCATAGTAGATGGTGACATCCACCCTAACCCAGGCCCAACTCCACTTGCTACTACAAATCCCACAAACAACAACCTTACTAGCATACGGAACTCAGATAAGGCCAACAACTCATTCTTAGTCTGTCATCTAAACATTAGACGTTTAAACAAGGAAAACTCACTACTTACATGCCTTCCTTGTTATTCACTCTCCTGACATTTTATGCCTTTCTGAAACCTGGCTCAAACTAACTACCACTGATAATGAAGTTCTACCCCCAGGATACAATATAGTGCGGCTTGATTGTATCTCAAAAAAGGAAGGGGGGTAGCCATCTTATACAAATCCACTCTTGAAGTATCCAAAATTAGTACTCCAAATACCCAGATCACTAATAATGCAGAAATACTAGTCGCAAAAGTACAAATCAACAAACACAAATCTATACACATTGTTTGTATCTGAATTCCCCCAGGTGACAACATAAATACCTTGGAGAGTATCCTCCAATGGCTGTCCACTAACTACCCCCAAGAAACTATTATTCTCGGAGACATTAATATCAATTGGTATACTTGCACTGCAGACTTCCCCTCAACCCATATAAACCTGCATGGCTTCTCTCAGTTAATCTCATCACCTACCAGAATTAATAAGGAAAGTATCCTTGACTGGATATTAATAAACAATCCACCCCAGCTATACCAAGCAAGCACCCTACCTGAAGATTTTAGTGATCACTCCCTCACCTATATAATTAGAAAAAGAAATGACATCCTTCATCATTCGACCTTTAAAACCATAAGAAATACTAAGAACTTCATTCAATCTAATTTCCTGAATGAGCTTAACTCTTGTAACTGGTCCAACCTATCACTACTTCCTCTAGATGAAGCAGTTGCATGCTTCAGCTCTACATTCCTTGCTATCCTTGACAACCATGCTCCCAAATGTACTATTAGAACCAATAACAAACTCACACCACGGCTATCCAAGGATACAAGACAAAAGATTATTAGCAGAAACAAAGTGTGGTTCACCTGGAGAACCACTAGATCACCAAAAGACCACCTCTTGTATAAACAGTTGAGGAATGATACTAAGAAGGCTATTATATTAGATAAAAAGAAATACTACTGTAATCTACAACAAAAACACCAAAACCAACCACAAACATTCTGGTCAGGCATTAATAAACTACTCTGCCCAGGTCAGTCAACTACCCCTACCCCCTAACTACACTCCAACAACCTCCTAAGACTGTTGCCAATACCTTTAATACTTTCTTTACTGAAACAGTGCAATCCCTAGCCAACAAACATTCACACAATACCCTAATTACCACCAAACCCACAACTGATAATCAGATCCCCTTCAAGCTTGAACCAGTGCCAACATCTTTCATTAAGTCCTTACTGAAGAAGCTGAAACCCACCACCCTCTCAGCAGACCTACTACCTGCTGAATATCTCCAAAATGCAGCCAGTGAAATAGCATACCCCATTTCAGTTTTAATCACTAGAACAATTATGGAAACCTACATCCCCTCCATCTGGAAAACCTCCCACATTATTCTTCTACACAAAGGGGGAGATTCCACTGAACTTTCTAATTACAGGCCTATAGCAATCCTATCCCCCTTGGCTAAAATAATGGAAAAATGTATTCATAAGCAACTTCTTGCCTATCTGAGTCAAAACTCTCTCCTGGCCCCCTCCCAACACGGATTTAGACCCTACCATAGCACTACCTCAGCCCTTCTCTCCTTCTCTAATACAATAAATCAAAACCGCAATAATAACAAGCTCTGCTCTGCCCTCTTCCTAGACCTATCCAATGCATTTGATATGGTAAACCACCAGTTACTCTTAGACACACTACAATCACTCCCCATAGACAACCTAGCAATAAACTGGTTTCATTCTTACCTAAGTGACAGACAACAAGCTGTACTATGGAAAGAGAATCTGTCATCTATTTTACCAGTCACTCTCAGAGTCCCTCAAGGATCTATTTAGGGTCCCCTCTTATTCTTATTCATTAATGACCTGCATAAAGGCATCTCAAGTGCAACTTGTATTCAGTACGCAGATGACTCCACCTTAATCTGCTCTGCCACCTCCCCCTCATCTACAAGCTACATCACAAATCACTTTCAACCAAGTAGAGAACTGGCTGACAGGTCGCAGACTACTACTAAACCCAAACAAAACCAAACTATTGCTCTTTTCCCCCACTCGCAAGATCTCCTTACCACCCCTCAGTATAATATCTAAAAATGGTACCATAATTTCACCAGAACCTAGCACTAAACTACTGGGAGTAATCATAGACAATAACCTTAAATTCAATGCTCACATAGACAAAACTATTAAAACAGTCAACAAAAAACTAGGCTCTTTATAGAGGATCAAGCAATTCCTAACCCCATCCACCAGAACTGTTATTGCCCGTACACATCTGCTATCAACCCTTCTTTATGCTTCAAACATCTTTGCTAATCTATCCAAATCAAATCTCAATAAAATGAATAGCTGCTATAATAACATTGCAAGATTTGCCACAGGGTCAGCCTTTAGAACACATCACTGTGTTAACCTCCAATCATTACGCTGGCTAGAATTACTCAACCAACTGCAATTTACCCAACTAATAACTATACATAAAATTCGCTACAACCCACACAGTACACCAGTACTGGAAAACATTATCACCCCCTACAGTAATCTAAAGACTCTACGCTCTTCCAACAAAGTACTAGTGCAGGCTGTTAGATCCAACAATTCAGCAGGTACATCACTATTCTCTAACTCTGTCGGAAAAAAAAATGGAACCTTCTTCCTGCGGAACTCACCAATGACCTCTCATTACCCCAGTTCAAAACATCTCTTAAAAATACCTGCAAACACATTGGCTTTGTCCCTGTACTAACCCTGACTAACCCCAAACTGACAGAATCTGTACATGTAAGCCTCACAAGAGTATGTCAGTGAGCCACTAATCACTTACAATTTTGTGTAACTCTTTCCTATGAAAAGAATGAGAAGGATTTAACTTTTTCTTTCTTAGATAACTTATTAGCAACCTATCCTGTGTATGTGACTTAAAATTGTACCTGCCTATATATATTGTTAAAATGAATATGTGACTGGAAATTGTCCCTATCTATACATATTTTAAATTTTCCATTTTTGTAATTTCACTGTAATATTTTTCACTATAATTTACTAATAATTAGTAATATAGTATTGTACACCTGGAGCTTTTCTCCCCGGGCCTCTGCTGAAAATGGACCTGTATCCAGTCGGACTTTCCCAGTTAACAAATGTAAAATAAAAATAAATAAATAAATAGTGAGAGGGCTTTGAGTTGGTCCACATAGGACATATTTTTTAGGACTTGTATTCTTTTAGTGAGGTGTCTTTGTGGGTCTTCCAGGTGTTTTAAGAGTTTGCTCAGATACATGCCAAAGGAGGCATTATGCTCAATGACTGGCCTAATTAGGGCTGAGTAAGGGGGAGCAATGACATATCTAGATCTAGATGCAATCCATTTGTTTAAAAACTGTGCAGTATAAAAGGACTTTCTTACAATATATTTGGTCAAAAGTTAGGTCATTGTTCACGTAAGTTACCAAAACCCAAACAACTGTGTCAACTCTTAGAGGCATATTGTCAACATGGGAATTCCCTGCAGTAGATAACTTCACAAAGAATACAGTAACGCATGTTTTGGCATTTAGTTTCAATTCATGATTTTGACACCAGTTATTTGTTTGGGATAAACTTTCCTGCAGAATGGCCAAGTCATTTGAGGAATGAACGACTACTCCTAGCTTGTAGTTATCTACAAACTTAGTCAGTCAGAGCCCGTTGGTATTGATTTTTACTTCAGAAAAGTAGATAACAAACAGGGGATGTCCCAGCACTGATTCCTTGGGGACTCCACTGGTGACACAAGATGTTAAGGTAGCTTCCTCATTTTTGATCACCTGTGCCCTATCCATGAGCCAGTTGGAAATCCACTGGGTGACACAGAGGTTCATTGCCAGTTTATTTAGCTTTTCTACTATGCCTTAGAAGGGGATTGTGCCAAAAACATTGGCCAGGTCAAGGTATGTGGTGTATACTGTATTACCTTCAATAATTACATTGGTGACCTTTTCAGAACAGTCTTCCAGGTTCAGTAAACATGACCTTTCCTTGACAAATCCAAATTGAGATGGGTCCAGTGTTTGGAGGTTTCCTATGTCCTTATGGATCAGTTCCATGATGAGGCTTTCCATGGGTTTGCATATGAGGATGTTCAGCTTTATAGGTCTGTAATTGCCTGGGTCTGTAGAAAGTTCCTCTTTATACAGAGGAATGACTGTAGCTGTTCTTCATTTGCTTGCTACAAAACCTGTATGGAGGATGAAGTTGAGCAGTATTGTTGGGGATGAGGGTGGCTAAATCATACTTCATGCTATTGAAGATACACTGAAGGATATTGTCAGAACCCATGCATGCAGCATTTTTACCTTTTAATAGCACTTAGGACTTGTTCTTGTGTATCGGCTGCTGTGGGCCATTTTCTGATATATCTTGTGAGACAGATGAAGAGGTGAGAAAGGTAAAGTTTATCACAGTTACCACAATTATCCTTGTCTTTGTGGCCTGGGTCATAGTTTAAGAAGGTCAGAAAAGGACTTGTTTATCTACTTTCTAAAAGAATGAAGAAAACATTGTAAAAGGGATAGTGAAAGAGGTGAAGCATTTATGATACTAAGGTACATGTCAGAAGAGACAATTGGAAATAATTAGGGAAACAGTGGACTTTATGAAGGCTACGAGCATGTAACTTTCTCATTTTTGAGTTGACTATGAAGATACATACATCAATAACAAAAGCTGGAAGTGCTCAGCAATTTACTTTAGAGCTAACAAATAATTTCTCCTTCAAAATAAAAATCTTCTTGGTAACCCAATCAAACTGTGTAACAGTTAGGAACTATTCCAGAGCAAACTACTCCCTACTAATGGATAGTTCATTAAAACTAAATGCCTGTCCGAACCCCGAGTTTAAAACAACCTACGCAGAATTGTTCAAAGGTACACTGTACAACCATGTAATGGCTGTATAAAGGCTGCTGTACTTACTAGAAGTAAGCCCAAACCAACTCTAAAAGCAAACCACACTGGTGGAACCCTAATTTTAATAGGGTATATAACAAAAGAAAAAATGTCATGGCTAAAATCAGGAAGAGAGGTTGCCATAATGATATGAATTCTCTAGTTAAACTAAACAGGAAACTAAGAAGACTAGTTAATATCAACAAGGCCTATTATGAGGTCACTATAGCCCCACAGGCTAACCTGAAAGACAGCACACATCAGTGTGCTAACTGGTGGTCAGTGGTGCCCCTATCACTGAGCAGAGCGACATAGTGAATTTGCTGGCTGACAAATTTATCTCAAAATGTACCCCCACTCCCACTGCTTTCCTCCATGAAATACCTGCTAGCATAACCCTCCAACTATTAACAGGGAGAAGGTCCTTGCATAACCTATCAGGACCACTTGAGTCACTTTTCAACTATAGCCTCAAAACAGGCTTTGTCCCATGAGACTGGAGGACTGCAATGATTATCCCGCATCACAAGGGTGGACCATCAACTGACCTTGGAAACTATATACCTTTTGGTCTGACTAGTCTAATATGGAAAGTCATGAAACAAATTAACATGGAAATTATCAAGAAAGACACTGGCAACCTTCAGATGCCAAACCCATCGTAGTTTGGCTTTGTCATGGGAAGCTCATTCCTACTAAAGCTGGTGGACTTTTTTGAGAAAGTCAGCAAGGCAATGGATGAGGGGAAAATGGTACATAACACCTACCTGGACCTGGCTAAGGCATTCAGTACAATATCTCACTGGGGTATATTTGGCAAACTTACTAAACTGAGCATAAACTCCTACATAAAGTGCTAAATTGCCAGCTGGCTCACAAACAGGACCCAGAAAGTCAGGATTGGTGATACCACCGCCACTAAGAGTCTGGTTACCAGCAGTGTACCTCAGGGCTTTGTAGTGGGATTGCTTCTGTTTGGCATCTACGTCTTGGAGGTAAAGGCTAATTTCAAGGGCCTTTGGCTGATCAAGTTTGCAAATGACTGAAAATTAGGAGCTGTAATAAATTCTCCCCTTGACACAAGCATCTTATAAGAAGGTCTAACATAGACAAGTGACTGGTATCAAAGTCATGGACTAAAACTCAATGCCAAGAAATGCGTTATAGTGCCTGTGGGAAAACTGCCACCCAGGCTGATTAGTCCATTGGTAAGACACCACTAAAAATTCATTCAGTAATCAGGGATCTGGGAACACATGTAGAATGTAATCTGGCCTTTGACATACATGTGGCCAAGGTAGTAAGGAAATCATTCTATGTCACCCAACTTAAAAATAAGGGCATGGAATCCAGGCCCAAAGAAGTCATATTGTCACTTTATTTAGCCCTTGTCAGTTTCATCAAGTACAATGCCCCCTGTGACACCCGTGCACGGGCCCAGTAATCAAGGAGCCTCAATCCTCACCACTAGCACCAGTGAGGGACATCCACATTGGGAGGGTAACAAGTACACACAACGTAAAGTACAATTTCCCTTAAGAGCACACAGAGATCACAGTCAGTCTGGGGCTGGTTTCTCCCTTTCTCTCCAGATCCCCAATAAGACTCCACACTGGCACAGCTATAGGGTTCAGATCTCAGCTGAGTGATCAAGCCAAAGCCTCCAGCACCCTCTCTGTCCAACCAGTGCTTCGTGTCCCTGCCCAAGTAGCTGACACACATGCACTTTGAAATTTGATTTATATACAAACACACAGACACTCCTGGGGAAGGCTGGCACAAGTTCACTAGCTATGCCCCTTTTGCCTAGACTATACGGTAGTACCGACTGCCAACAACCACTACTATCAGCTACTATAAAGGCCCTTACCAAAGGGAGTCCAATTTTACTGTTCAATGTTATTATTATCCAGTTGTTAAGTGTGACTGAGACTTGAAGGCTATTTAGGAGTGGCCTATACAGTATCATCAAATACATGCGAGTACTCTGAGAGCTTAAATTATCTCTACAGAAAACAGCTGCAGTTAAAAGGTTTAAAAATATTTAATAACAAATAATAAAAAACACAAGATAATATATTAACTCAACACAATGACACTAGAGAGTTCAGAAATCACAGGAGATACTTTAAAACAACATTGCAGGATAGTCTCACATAAATATAGAAAACAGCTAAACTAATCTTGCTATTTCTAGCTTTCTCTAAGAGAAATGCTAAGATCTAAGCTCCTACTTACAGAGCAAGGCACAGTGTTGGTGAGTTGTCAGATTCAGAACAAAATACAAAATGCTATTCTTACTTCCTGAGATAGCCCTTAAATTGAGAATATACATTACTGCTGAGTCATTTCAGATTACATCATTCTTGACACTTCTGCTTAAGTTTCCCAGGCTCACAGAATGTAAAATGTAACATTTCTTTGTAATCTGCACCTGCCAGAAAGCCACAGCAATAAAAGACGCTTTACATGTGAAATCTAGTAATTATCTCTGTCTTTGAACACTAGAATGAATTTCCTACCCCAGACATCCTGTCTTCTAGCCTGAGATCACACACAGTTGTAAATTCTTTACTTATCAGATTTCTTCCATCAGGGTGCACAGTGGTTACATTTTTGAACCTTAGCACATAACATGGTTTTCTTACATTTGTGAAGCCAACCTGCAGATCATATTAATGTTTACAATGACATAGAATTATTTACAAAATTATGTCTGGCTGGCTGACAGCCCCTCCATTTTTCATACCCCCTTCAGCACATAACTTAGGGTTATAAAGGCCCTAGTTGTCATTGGCCTAGTGTATAACTATGAGCCTGTGAACATGCAATGGGGCTATTTATTGTTGTGAATCAAACTCCCCTAACCAGAGAAAAGTGTTTGCCTGATATAAAGAAGATAATAACTGACAAAGGGTAAGTTTATACTAAATATGGTGAAAATGTGGGAGCAGGAATAATATAAAGGCATTTGTAAGGATGAGCAGTTTCCAGTGAGTCAGCTCCCTCCCTGTCCACCTCCACCAGAAATTAGGGTACAGACCAGTTAGTGGTAACTTTATTTCTACAAGCATCCCAATTGTTTTTTGGTAATGATGGTGGCTTTCTTATCAGGAGAACTAGTTAGTGATGTAAGGTTATTATGAAGTATAGAATTCAAAAGTGAAATATTTTGAACAGATCAGAAGGACAATAATTCACATGAAATAAGCATTTGTAGTTATTTGGGAGATTAGATAGTACTGATGAAAACAGAAAAAAATGGTTCTAACATGGACTCTTGAGGTACACCTCCTAAAACGTAAAAGAGTTGGAGAGAGAAAGAGAGAGAGAGAGACAGAGAGACAGAGTCATGAACATTTACCTTAGGTCTTTTTACTAGGTAGTGAAAGACTTATAAGGCAGTGAGACTGCCTAGACTATGGATTCTTAATTCACTGAGATACAGTGAAATGTCTTGCTCTGATTAATAAATATCAGTGAATATCTCTCTAGCTATGCTAGCTTCCAATCCTCTGTGCTATTGCATATGAAAAAGGGATATAGCATTTGATCTAAAAACAGAATATCTAAATATAACTGCTCAAACACAGGTGGTGTAAACACTCTATATCTAATGTATCCTAACTCAAAACAGAAAAAAAACATGTTTTTGTAAGGAAAAGTCCACCTGCACCCCTATGTGGGATGTTGTCCCCCTAACCTGTATATATCAACTCCATGGTTGCATTATAGGGGAAGAAAGAAGAAAATTACTGGGAGTGCACCTCCAGTCGCCCTGCTAGACAGGGGTCCAGGAAAGTAAATAATGTGGGAAGAAATAGCCAGGGAATTGTTATGGCTAGGCTTGTATAGGCCCTAGGGCTGATAGCCTAGTACCAACCTATGAACCTATGAACCTATTTAACACAATCTAGAACACTGTGATAAAGCAATCTGCAATGTTACTTATAACGTTTTAAGAAACCTCATACCAGTGATAAAAAGTCATCAACTCTCCTCATTATCTAAGTTATAACTGATAAAATGTACTAAAGACTATAATTAAAGACTATAATTAGGTTATCGGTGAGCGTATAACATTTTGACCACTTTTTAATTAGATTTTCCCATGGTTTTATTCTTATACCATACTATTCTTTTTCTTCATCATCAGTTTTTATTTTCCACAAAAATATTTTTGGTAACATTTTTTTCTTCATTTATACACATTGTTTCTTTTTTACTCTTTTTTTTTTTTTACCATACTCCCAAATTTATCATACTTATATTTATACATTTGTACTACAATCTTTCATATTTTTCATTTATTCATTTTAACAATTTGCACAAATTTACTGAAACAACATGTACCACTGAGTTAATTAACCCTAAACCTCATTCCTGTCTATTTTACTGGGTTTATTCTAGAATCCCATATAAATGAAAAAAAAAATGCCTGCAATTATTCTTTATCAAATACTGTTGGCAAAATAAATACACTTCCTAAGTGTGCTAGTTTTCCTGTCAGTATTGAAATTATCGGATAAGCCTTTTTTCTAAATGGTAATTTATATGTTCTCTAGAAAAGATGTTTGTTTTATTTATTTTGTTGTTTCATTAAATCTTACTAAAATCTTTACTCCCAGATTTTATACATAACACAGAAATTTAATTCATTGCAAAATATATACAGCCTATTTTTACTATATCACTTAAACATTTATTTTTCTCTTTTTCATCAAAGCCACCCTTTCTAGACAGTCATTGCACAATATATTACGTCTTTTATCCAAATTTTGTGTTTTGTACTGATTATAATGTCATCTGCATATGTTGACAGAACTGGAATTCTTAACCCTTCAGGTGTTCTATACCCTGCCGCCTACATTTTCTAATTGTAATTTATTTCACATACGATCACATTCATAACTAATGCAAAGAGTATAAAACTCATTGGTCATCCCTGTCTTACACCACTCTTCATATACACCTCTTGGTTAAACCAGCCATTTACATGTATTTTTACTTTATTATTATGGTACACTGACATACATAATTTCCTAGCTTTCTCACTTATATTATATTATTTCATTATTATCCATAAGATTGTAAGTCCAATTGTAACAACAGATGCCTCATTAAGGTTTCCTATGATAATATTCACTTATTTTCTATTCAATCATACACAATTTCTCTATCATTAATAATTCTTGACAACCATTCCCCTTTATACTATATTTATTGTCTTCCATAATATTTTCCATTTTAGTTTCAAATCTCTTTTGTATTATTTTCATAAAGATCTTATAATCATTACTATTCAATACTATCAGTCTCCAGTTTTCCATATGGATTTAAATATTCCACTACATAATTCTTTATACATAAAACCTTCATTTAACCATTCATACAAAATCTTTAAAAAAATGCTAGTCTCTTAAATTTGTATACATTTCATGCCCTATTCCCTCTGGTTTTGTAGCCAAATCTATATTTCCTTGTCATAACAATTTATCTAGCTCATTTAAAGAAATCTCCTTTCACAGCTCTTTATTCTCTTTTTCTGTCAAATTTTACTTCCCATGTTTTTTCACTACCTTCTTTTATCTTTAAACATTTCTTGTACATATCTCACTACACTATTCAAAGTCTTTTCCCGCGTTCTTTCTATTTCTGCTTTACATTTTTTATTTCTTTCATTACACTACCATCTTCCTTTACTAATCTGCTTAAGTAACTCGATACCTCTCTTTTTCCTTATAAAAACATATTTGCTTATGCAACAATTCTTGTATTTTGCCTTGATTTCTTTCATATAATTCTTTCTCTTTGTCAAAGCACTTTCTATTATTATGTTCCAAGTCTTCCAATACATCATGACATGTTCTTTTATATTTTTCTTTCTCTACTTTTCTCACATCATATTACCACTGCAAAAACAAAACAAAACAAACAAAAAAAACATTTTTTTATATTTTTCCTTAAACATCATCCACCATTCAGATCATTTTTTTTTTATAAAATGTCATAGTAATATAATCTTCAGGATTGTCTCTGCATCCTTTTTTTGTATTTTCTCCATAATACCACACCAGGAAACATCTGTTCCATTATCTGGCTCACTCTGTATCACCATTTCTTTAAGTAAATCTTCCCACAACCCTTCCAGGTGGAGGCTTATAATTATACACCCAGCATTTGTTGACTCATCTCCATCAGACAAATTTCTTTAAAACATCTCCTCAGAATCCTGCACACATTCCTCGGTCTCAATATTTGCTTTATTCTCCATTTTTCTCACCCTTCCTTTATCTCCTATTCATTCCATCTGCCTCCATGTTCCTCTGGGCTGCTTCTGTGCTAGAATGGAAACACAGTGTGCTCCGGCAAAATGTATGCCACTCACAACAACAATGAGTAGGGGAAGTTCCTCAATGACCTGGCCAAATTTCTCCAAGTAGCATAAATGCCACCTCAGGTCTCCCTTGAAAAGAAGCTACTAGTCTAATGGGACTAACCTGGTCAACAAAAAAGGAGAAAGGAGAAAGTTTTTGAAACACTGTTTATAAAATGCCTCTATACCTAATCTAAATTAAGAACCTTACTATATAAAATACAATTTAGGTAAATGTGTGCTGCTTGACGAGATATAACTTTATACTTATCAAAGAGCCACTAATTTGCTAAGTTTTGTATAAAGGCTTCTTTTAAGCAAATTAGTTGTAATCTGTGTCAGCCCATTTACAGCTACTTTGTAAGATTATATGAGGTATTGGGAGTAATCAAATATTTTAAAACTAATCCAAAAACTTTGGCAAATGCCATGGTATGTATTGTACAACTGCTAAGAGGAAAGATGTAAAGAGGGTTAATTTAAGTATAATTAGTTTAATAAGAAAGCCTTTAGATGCTCCTCCCAAATTTTATCTTGCATGATCACTAGTAGTAGAAAATGAGATAATAGTGAGATGCCCTTTTGGTTTCAAATTTATATAAGGAGCTGATAAAGAAATAATGAAAACAGTTATTCTCATGCATTCTCATAGTGGAAGAGTCTTGTCAAACTGTACAAAAGGAACTTTATTAATATGCACTGGGGGTTGATAATTATATCAGTCCCATTTAATGACACAGGAGTTAACATTTTTATAATAAATGCTCATCTTGATAGTAGTTCATGCCATTCTGTGTAATTTATTGTTAATAAGTAAGTAGCCAAATAATCTGGGTCAGCACAGGTGTGCAAACAGAGAGCCACTTGGTTGAGTGTGGTGATCAAGCCGACAATCCTTTATTGTAAAAACACATTACACAATATGATGTACATAATGGTTTAAATTGCTTTTAATGCAAAACAAAAAGATTAGTAACAAAAAATATACTGTTGCTGGTTACATTTATGGAGCTCATTTTGAAAAATAATTTATTTATTTTGAAGGAGGATATTATAAAAATTTAAAAGGAGTTATCACCGGGGCAGCATGTGCCCTCATGTTTAAAAATAGAGTACTATGCTGGTGTGAATGTAAATGTGTATATAAACATAGTAGTTTTCAGTTTTGCACCCGCTATTATAGATTTTTAGTTTTAGTGTGGGAAGAAACAGTGGGACAATTCCTTGAATTTGTTGAATATTTGGAGGGAACCACCAGCTTTCTCATATTAAAATATACAATACTTGACAGTCAATTTCTTAGTTGCTGATTTAATTACAGGAGAAAATAATGAGATTATTAGGAGTATCTATAGGAAATCCACCTACACTAATTCCATCGTACATTTTCAGAGCGGGCATCCTTTTTATCAGCAGTAGGAATTGGTTAAGTCAGTTTATAAGACTTGCAAGATTAGATTCTAATAATCATAATTTTAGGGATGCATTTACTAAGTTAAAAGAAATTATGTTAGAAAGGAATACCTTTTGGAACTAGTATTAGAGATACAGTAAGATGTAGTTTAATTAAGAGATACTGTGTATGGTCTTATTATTCAAGTGGGCCTTATTAACTTTAAACAAAATAAAAACAACTGCTTGGATGTTGCCATCCATGAGGAAGAAAAAATGTTCATGCCCTATTATTGCATTATACAATGCGTACTAGAGTTATTGGAGATATTATTAGCAAACATCAGAAAATATTTCATTATTTAGGGGACTCTACAAATTTATTTAGAGCATACCCAAATTTTGTATATAAAATAAAGGCAAACATTAAAAATTGCCTTGTGCTTCCCCTGTGTCAAGAACTTATTGAGATATTGGGCACTAAACGATGTGGGTGTTGTGCCCAATGTCATTTTTTAAACATTTGCAAGAAAGAGGCTTTGATATCTAAAGTTAAGGTCTGGAGAACAGGAGGCATTTCAGTTGCAACCTAGCCCAAGTTGTATACCTAGCAAGTTGTGATACATGTAATGCATTTTATGTAGGGAAAAAAAACATTGAAGAAAATACTCTACCAGCATTTTTACAGCAAAGATTAAAAAAAGAGGATAGAAATGCACTTGTAGGATACCCCAGGGCATGTTCTGGGTAGGTGAAAATGTATTTTTAATACTTAAACAGATAGCAATCCCAGAGCATGGGGGACTGGAACATATTGCTAAAAAATAAAAAAATTATCTGGTAAATTAGAACAATGTTACTAACTTTCCAGGTTTAAATGAAAGCAGTTCAATTTCTATTATATTACAAATACAAGTATCTAAGCTTTAAAACAAATAAATTTGCACTTTTATTTGAATCACATTTTTCAGGTACAGTACAATAAGGATATATTTTATATGTTTCTTTTTTATGGGAACCAAATTTTGTAAGCTTTATGTATGGAGGGTTTTACTTTATTTGTTAATTAATATTGAGACTTTTTACCAGTGAGATAGCTAGACAAATATCATGTAAATTGTGTGGTGTTTTAAATGAAGATAATGGAATACGTTAATTTTATGGTTCTGATGAAGTCCTAAGAATTAGTGGGGGTGAATGCGATTAACGATTATGTCAGCTTGAAAAGAGACATAGAGGAGCTCTCTGATTATGTAGCCCAGGCAGGTATGACCCTAACCCTGAGCAGTATCCTTCCTTCACCAAGAATGATGCCACAATATAGAGACAAGATGATCAGCTTTAACAATTGGCTTAATGTCTGGTGTCATTCAAAGGGGATCCAGTGTCTGTCTGCCTGGGATGACATGCTTGACAAGCCACGCTGCTTCGCAAGGGACGGCTTGCACCTGTCACCCCTGGGATTCCGGATATTGGCTGAGGCTCTTGCCACCCCCATAGTGCCTTTTTTAGGCAAGGCTCAAATTCTAAACCTACCACCCTAGAAAACAAAAATGGGAAGAAACTGAGGGTAATGCTGCTCAATGCCAGAAGTCTAAATCTCAAAATGCACGCACTCGATGCCCTTCTCAGTATGGAGAACATCGATGTCTGTGCTGTAACTGAAACCTGGTTCAAGGCTCCTGAGAGCACCCCGGCACTATTAGGTTTTACCTCATATCATGCGTTCCGGCCCCAAAACCCGGACCACACCACAAAAGGAGGGATGTATCCATATTCATAAAGGATACCCACACCTCCAGGTTGGTGGCAACGCACGAAGCTTCGGAAACCATCCAGGTGCAACTAACCATAGGCAAAACTGCTCTACAAATTGTAGCATGCTACAGGCCACCCTCTCAAACTCAGGAACCCCACACAGCCTTCCTGAAGACACTGGAGGGTATAAATGTATCTCCAAACACCATCATATTGGGTGACTTCAACTACCCAAATATAGACTGGGAACATTACTCAAGCCCTAACTTTCTAGCCCAACGGTTCCTGGAGTTCATAAATTCAAATGCCATGGAACAGCTAGTCACTGTTCCCACGAGAGGAGAAAATATACTAGATCTCATTGTCACAAACATGGGGACAAAATGCTCCACACCGGAAGTATATCCCTCATTGGTGAGATCTGCAGATAGCCTAGTATGAACCTATGAACCTATGAACTAATCTCACTGGAAATCCACATCCCGCCCCCACCCTAAACAAAAAAGACCATAGTGAAGAACTTCTCTAAAGCAAACTTCACACTACTCAAGACTGGTGTGGTATCCTTCAAGGCCCCTGAGCCAGTGGAAACCACAACCCAAGCTGCGGAAGCCCTTACAAATGCCTTCTATGAACACCTCCAGGACTGCATGGATCAGGCAATCCCAAATAAAACCAAGACTCTTTCCACAAAGGGCAAACGTCCAGTCTGGTGGACCCCAGCCTTTAACAAACTTTACAATAAGAGGAGAAAGCTATTACATGATAGAACAAAATCCATAAAAGGGAAGTCACCCTGATCATTATTAGTAAAAAAATACGAGCACTCATAAAATCAACTAAGGCCAATTTTGAGAGAAAAATTGCCATGGATTCAAAGGACAATCATAAGGCCTTTTTCAGCTATGTTAGGAACCTGGGTGGAAACTCCCAGATATGCTCAGAATTAGTCCAAAATTATACAAAAATCACTGAACCCACAGACATTGCCAACATACTGGCAGACAGGTTCAGTGCAAACTTCACCCCCCTAAAGGAGAGATAACTATCCCAGCCGAGTGTAGCCTCCCGGACATCTCAAATGCGCAGGTGAAAGCTGCTCTCTCTAAAGCTAAAAACACAGCATCAATGGGACCGGATGGTGTCCCCGGCTGTGTGCTACACGAGCTAAATGAGGAATTAAACCCGCACATAAGGCAGCTGTTTAATCTCAGCCTTACCACAGGATACATGCCCAAGGAGTGGCGTCACGGCAACTGTTGTCCCACTCCACAAAGGCGGCGCCTCACGGACCCTGGTAATTACCGCCCCATAAGCTTAACAAGTCTAGTCTGCAAAGCTATGGAGAGGATCATAATGGAGCTCATAAACAAAGATATAGGGGACTTGCAGACATTGGACCCGACCCAGTTTGGCTTTGTCAAGGGAAGATCATGCCTTTTGAACTTGGTCGACTTCTTGAAACAGTCACCAAGGCCATTGATGAGGAAAGGCAGTCCATACAGCCTACCTTGACCTTGCAAAGGCTTTCGACACAATACCCCACTCGGGTATTGTAGAAAAACTTACCAGCTTAAATGTAAACCCATATGTCACAAGATGGGTTGCAAACTGGCTTACGGACAAAACCCACAGGGTTAGAGTTGCTGGCGCTGTGTCAGACTCCAAGCCGGTCACAAGTGGTGTCCCACAGGGCTCGGTCCTTGGCCCCCTATTGTTTGGCATCTACTTCTCAGAAGTACAGGCCAACATAGGAGGACTTTGGCTGACAAAGTTTGCAGACGACTGCAAACTGGGCGCCATAGTGGAAAGTGCATCAGACACGGATATCCTTCAGAAGGGACTCACGGAAACAGATAGCTGGTGCCAGAGCCATGGCCTGAAGTTAAACGCCAAAAAATGTATAGTCATACCCTTCGGGAAAAACAAGGTAACCCCAAGCTACCATATAGGTGGCAATCCACTAAGCACAGAAGAGGTTATCAGGGACCTGGGGACCCAGGTTGACAGTGGCCTTTCTTTTGACACTCACATTGCTAAAGTGGTTAGAAAGACCTTCTACATTGCCCACCTGATCATGAAGGGATTCACATCCAGATCTAGTGAGGTTATTGTTCCCCTGTACTCTTCACTTATCAGACCAATGATCGAGTACAATGCCCCATTCGGGATGTATCTCACCCGACATCTGCAGCAATTGGAGAGACCCCAAAAGTTCCTCACCAAAAGGATAAAGGGACTCCAAAATCTGTCATATGCTGCCAGATTGAAGAAACTCCAGCTCTATTCAGTCGCATACCGTCTGCTCAGAGGTGACATGTGCCTGACATACAAGGCCATGTCCAACCCGGAATTAATGGACATGCTCCACCTCAAAAATCCAAATCCACCAAAACCACTAGAGCAAGCGACTTAAACCTTAGCACGGATATAAATAGGACGTGCTGGAGGGATAGATTTATCACTCAGAGACTCCCTATGCTGTGGAATAAAATCCCGGTCCATGTGAGGCAGAGCACCTCGCTGACTCTGTTCAAGAGAAATCTAGACCTGTGGATGGGAGATCGTAGGTTTACCCCGGGAATCATCTGTGTGTCACTGCTGGACAGAGGCACAACAAACTAATGGGCACAGTATTTTTTCATATAAGGGGTGGCGTAAGCCACAAAAATTTGGGCTAGGCTTATAAATGCCTTAGGGCAGATAGCCTAGTATAAACCTATGAACCTATGAACCTATGAACATGTGACCGAGTGGCTCTGTTTGAGCATCCGTGTTGGGTCTAATTATTTGGTTATTGAGTTTTTTGGTACCAGGCAGTTCTGCAGTTTGGTTATTATATTTTGTTGTTAAGTGAAAATTAAAGAAATTTATGCTTTCTTGATGTGCCTAGTTACATTTCGTTATATCCCAACATACATACTACAATCTCATTTATTCCATGCATAGATTATATCCACTTCTCTGTGTACTAACAAATGCTAAGCACTTACATCACTTTTAACTTGAAAATCTAAACTCAATAACCTCCTCCTGTGCCAAGATCTTTGTATCAAAGGGTGTGATATCAGTACAGCTATGTTAGTGGAAAAGTACTGAAAATATGTAAATACACAAATATTTGTACGTTTCATGCCCGTAGAACCCACATCTCATTCACTTTTGAACAAAGCCATTTATATAATAACATTCTCAGTTCTTTATATTTTGCAGTTTGAAGCAGTTACACATATAAAATAAAAGATGTACACAAATTAGTTTTCCAGTACAGGGTGTGCAACTCAAGAGTCACTAGGTTTGGGAAAACGACAAGGTGGCTGTGAACAGCTGGGCATGGTTAAGCATATAGACAGTGTGCAAATACACTGGTTATCTAGGGGCAGTATGCAGTCATTGAAGGCAAACATTCACATGCTCATGAAGCCAAACAGTGGCATGTTCATGCAGTGTATAGTGTGTATATTTGTGAAGTAATTTATTTACACATTGAATCAGGATATCATTTGCAGTCATAATGTATATGTTTGTGAAGTAAGATATTTACACATTCAATCAGGATATCATTTGCAGTATATAATGTGTATGTTTGTGAAGACAGATATCTGCCCATTCATTGAGGATATCATTTGCATTGTATAATGTGTACATTTGTGAAGACAGATATTCCCACATGTATTCAGGATATAATTTGTTGATACATGGAGGAGATGATCACACTTGTAAAGTACAGATCTTGCACATTAAAGCAGAGCAAGTGCAAAGTAGTCCACTGAAGACTAACAGTGCTGTCACATCATCAGTGTAATGCAGAGTCACAGTAAAGGCTAATGCAAACAAAAATTAGTTGACAGAGCACAGTATTAATATTTTGGAATGTTATGTTGATTTGTTCACGGGCTTTGTTTATATAATGTATAAATTTAGCATTAAGTTAAACCTAGAGGTTTCACAACTTGTGTGCATACCAGAGAGAGTTCCTGTTTCATTAATGTAGAGAAGTGAGAAAGAATAAAGGTGTATGGAAATGTTGGGTGTGATAACAAAAGAAGCACAGCTTCCTACATGGGTGACCTGTATGGTGACTGTGATTAAACCAGGCAAGATTAGACTCTGCATATATATGCATGATCTGAAAAGAATAATTATAAGGCAGTATTATGCATTTAAGATTGCTGAATATTTCTCAGTGCTTGATGCAAACCAATACCTTTGTCACACACAACTTGATTCAGATAGTACAGAGCTATGTCATTTAACACTATTAGGAAGCTACAGATTTTTACAATGTGGTACTTTGTAGCATCTGTGGTCTTCTACTGCATTGCTGCACTAATCATTGATGACCTTGAAGCTGAAGTAAATGTCATAGACAGCATAATGGTTTTGGGAAAAATCAAACTGGAACATGACAAAAAAATGAGGTGGAAAGTCTGAGACAAAATAATACCAAACTGAGCATAGATTCCTAGAGTAATAGATTGTTACTAGGCTAGTAACCCCGTGAGGGCCTTTCTAAGCCTAGTCAAGTTTTCTTGAAAGAATAATGACATCCTGCAGCCAAATAGGCAATTAAGGACAAGGCATTTATAAGCTATTTCTGTCCAATGGGTGCCAGGTCTGGTGTAAATTTCCTATTCCCCATCCACTGGTCTAGGTTGTCCTTAAATTGGGTAATAGATAAACCAGCTTCATATGGATAGGAAGACTGTTCCAGCATAAATAAGCTCAAATTATGTGTGACCAGAGTTACTTTTACACAGCATGTCTTTGCACATCAAACTGTGCAGCTTGATTGAGAGAAACTGTTAGTAGTCACCAAAATTAAAAAAAAAACTGCTAAACATGCTGTTTTAAAGGTTCCATGCACAGTTCAATACTTCCTCAAGTTTATAACAAACTTATCTGAAGTATGTATGTCTCTAGGAAGATTGCTTGAGAGCTTCATAGGTTTATAGGAGATTACTAGGCTAATGGCTTAAGAGCCCTTACAAACCTAGCCAATATAATCCAATTTTACCCAATTTATGGCCCCCAGGAGCAAAAGGATGGCATGGATTTGAGCCTGTACCTTGAATATCTTACAGATTACCCCTGTCCATATGGAACATAGCCACTACCCCAGGTGTGAATTTGAGATTCTCCATCCATTAATCCAAACTATATTTGAAGCGGGTCAGGGAAGAGCTCTACTTAATGTGAATAGGAAGCCTGTTCCAAAGAAGGGGCAGTCTCAGAGACACATATTTGTATGTCCAGCATGTTTTGTTTGGGTCGCTGATGAATTTTAGATCCTTAGATCTGGTCATCCTCATGCTGTTTGACCTGCAAGTAGGTAGCAGCTCCATCAGGGCTGGATTTGTGAGAGCCTTGTAGGTCAAGCACAGGCCACCCCTTAAAAGTTGGTTGGAGACAGAGTAAAGGAATAGTACTTTTAGTCAATCCACATAGGACATGTTATTTACACCCTGTATTTTCCTTATAAGGAACCTCTGAGGTCACACCAGCTGCTGTAAGTACCTAGTCAGGTACATGCCAAATGGCGCATTGTATTGGATTATTGGTCTAATGAGGGCTGAGTACAGCTGGACTATAATTTCCTTGGATCTGGATGTCATACATTTACTTATAAGTTATGCCACATAGAAGGACTTCCTCACCACTGTGGACATATGGTGGTCAAAGTTCAGGATACTATCTATCTGTGTACCTAGATCTCTTACCTCTGAGTCTACTGTTAGGGTCATGCTATTAATGTTGTAACTTGCAAGGGTATTTGGCTTCCCAAAGGGTATGACAATGCCCCCAGCTTGCAGTCATTGGCAAACTTTGTCATCCAGAGGCCTTCCACATTAGCCTTGACTTCAATGAAGTATATTCCAAACAGGAGTGGTTACAACACTGAGTCTTGTGGCACACCCCTAGTAACTGGTCTCTTGCTGGATCCAGATTTACCTGCTTTAACCACGTGTCCTGTCCATGAGCCAACTGGCTATCCCTCTGGTGATGCAGGGATTTACGTCCAGTTTTCTGAGTTTATTCATAATACCTGAGTGAGAGCCGCGATGGTGCAGCGGTAGCGTTGTCGCCTCACAGCAAGAAGTTCTCCTATTTGATTCTCAGCTGGAGCGCCTTCTGTGTGGAGTCTGCATGTCCTCCCTGTGGTCGAGTTGCATTCGAAAGACATGCATAAATGGGCATGCCTTCATTGAAGGTTGGGCATCAAGCTGGTACCTCAGCACCGTAAAAAAAATCTACTGCTAATCATTAGCGGACCGGAGTTCCGCTGTATCGACCCCTAACTGGGAAAAGCCGAAAGAAGAACAACATTCATAATACCTGAGTGAGGAAATGTGTCAAATGCCTTGGACAGGTTAAGGTAGGCAGTATGTACTGTTTTGCACCTGATTCAGCAGGCATGACCTGCTCTTGAGAAAGCTGAATTATGGAGGGACCAGTGTTTAAAGCTTTCCTATGCCATTATTTATCAGGTCCATGATTATTCTTTCCATAGCCTTATATAAGACTAGTGAAACTTATGGGTCTATGATTTCCCAGGTCAGTAGATTGTCCCACTTTATGCAGAGGGATGACTGTAGCTGTTCTCCACTCTATCAGGAAAAAGCTGGTCCATAGGCTGTGATTTAATAAAATTCCTAATGAGTCTGATAAGTCTTGATTTAAGCTGTTTAAGAGGCAACCAGGTATATCCTCAGGCCCATTTGAAGCCATGTTTCTAGCTTTAGAAAGCACAGTGACCATGCATTTTTTGTGACAATTGGCATTGGAGTGGTGGAGTGTATATCTTAGGGGAGAACTGGGAGGTTAAATTTGAGCTGAATTTGTTATATCTTCTATCAGAGTTTAGATGATGTCATCTACAATTAATTCTGCACATTGTTGGGTGTTGCCCTTAAGACTGCGGACATAACTGAAAAATGCCTTATGGTTATCCTTAGCTTTGGAGGCTATTTTAACCTCAATGTTTGCTTTCAGAGACATGACAAGTTCCCTGAGTCACCTGTTTAGACTAATGAGTGACTTTTGCTCTGTTATGCACATTCCCTCTTACTTCTTGGCAGGATTTTCTTTCTTTTGTTGTACAACCTATTAATACCAAGGGTACACCAGGGTTTGAGGTTTGACCTGGGTTTATTTCATCCTGGTACTGATGTTTTCATGCAGTTGTGTATGCCTATGCATAGGTTTCCGTGTTTTCTGGATTTGGGGGAGCTTGTACACTAGCATTGCCATCCCTTGATAGGGGGTAATTTACCTTAGCAAATTTCTTAAAGTTTTTGGAGTTAGGTGGTGGACTAGTTTTAGTTTTATTTCAAGAAAGACCACTTTGTGATCTGATCTTCTCAGTGAGGACATCATACTTGAGGGGGGCAGCGTTCTGCTATATTTGTGAGTACCATATCTTAGATATTTGTTCCTGTACTGGGAGTGCAGGTTAGCTGCTGCATGACATTAGAATTTACAAAATCAAGAAATGTTTGGTCTTGTCTCCTAATTAATGTAGGGGTAGTTGAAATCATCCATGATTATGGTATTGGGCTGGATGGTGAGTGATTCTAGTAACTTCAGGTATAATTAATGGGTTTCCTAGTTCATGGTGGGGGACCTGTAGCTGGCAAGAATATGGTAATGGATTTTTCTCATGGTTAGTTGGACATGGAGTAGCTCAAGCATGTCATATTGTTTGACCAGCCTTGAGGTGTATTTATTTTTTATGTAGCTAGATACACCTCTGGATTTTGCTCTTTCATGTTCAGTGGATGGTTGGAACTTATGAAAGGTATTTTAGCCATGCATCGCTGGAGTGCTTTCCATGGTTTTGAACCATGTTTCACTAACTGCACAGATGTCATCACTCTCCAGGGTGAGGAAAGCCTCTAGAGAGTGCAGTTTTTTTTTGTTGAGGCTACTAGCATTGAGCAGTATTACCTTTTTGCTTATCCTGAATAGCTTTTGTTATGTCTACTTAGAAATGTCTAAAAAATGCACTATGGGGTGAATAATGTTTTGGCCAATATCCGAAAGCCTAGAGGTGACAGGTGAAGACCATCCCTGGCAAAGCAGCGTGGCCTGTCAACCATGTACTCCCAGGCTGAACAAGTATAGGACCCCTTTAGAATGATACCAATAGTGAAGCTAAATGTTAAAGTTAGTCATTTTCTGTTGGTAGTTTGGCATCATCATTGGAAATGGTAGAATACTGCTCAGTGCTAAGCTCATATCTGCCTGTGACGCATGTTCTGAGAGCTCAAACATGTCTCTCTTCATATAGTCCAAGGAGGTACATCTCAGGTCATTCACACCCACATGGACTATGACTGAGTCATACTTGTGCGTAGGGGTTAGCAACCTGAGAGCTTGTGTGGTCTGGGAGATCCTGGCACTGACAGACAATTAAATGTTACCTTCTCCTTATCCAGCCTGGTAAGCGGTCCATCAGTGTGTTTTAGAATGGAGTCTCCTATGACCACAATATTGGGTTGTGGAGTGTTTTGCCTTATGGACCTGGTAGTTGTGATACAGTGAGATGTGGCTTTATGTGTTGTGATGGGACTTGTCTTGTTTGTGTGCATGTGGCATTTCTGAGGCCCAGACGTGGCCTATGAGATTTGTGTAAGTTACATGTGAGCACCTCCACATATGTGGGTCTATGTGTATGAGTCACTGACAACCTGTTTGTTGCTTTTTGTATCTATATGTGAGTCTAGCCTTCAGTGTCAATGGGTAACTACATGTTTCACATAGTGTATTTGTCTGTTCAAGAATTAAATGGCTGTCAGTTTACATAAGGCAATTGTTA
Source organism: Protopterus annectens (assembly GCF_019279795.1). Taxonomy (NCBI): domain Eukaryota; kingdom Metazoa; phylum Chordata; order Ceratodontiformes; family Protopteridae; genus Protopterus; species Protopterus annectens. Next base: position 1,059,033,792 of record NC_056729.1, read on the forward strand.
CTTTGCCTTAGAATGGCCATGTCCACCAAGCTTGATACAAAGATACATGAAAGTGCCCATCCATGGTTGCAGGTCCTAATGTGTACTTGCAAGGGATGGAAATGGAGGGAGTTTGTAACTGGACAAGGGAGGGGTGCTTACTTAATGTATTCTGCAGCTGAACTAACCAGTGATGCTGCCCAGTGATCAAACCAGATGCTCTCCGAGCAGCAATAGTCCTGGGTACTGTAATAAGGTTGATCTAAATAGTCTCAATTAATTGTGTAAATGCTGCTCATTGCACAAACTAGTTGTTTTTTGAGTATTACAGGACAGAGGGGAAGTTCAGAGGTGTTTTTTACAGGGAAATTTTAACTTCTGGTGATTGTGTGTGTGTACAAGGTACAAGTAAACACTGCTCTGTGAAGATCAACTTTGCTCAAATGTGAGGCATATATATGATCAAAAAGAAGCATGTTTTTCACTAATTATGCCCCAAGGGCAATCAGGTAAGCAAACAATGAGCTTTTCACCAACAATTCCCAGCTCAGATAGATGAAATCAGCCCTCTCCTGACACAAGAGTGCATGTTTTTACCCTCTTAATGTAAAATGACTGGTTTGGAGCTGGCCCAAGTGTTAAGGAACCACAGCCAGCTGCCCAATACTAAGAAACACTAGATACAATGTATTGTATGTGCAGAAAAGCAGCCCTTACAACAGTTTAATAATGCAACTTTAAACTTTTAAGAAGTGCAAAAAAAATAAAAAATAAAAAACATAGTAAACTTTCACTGTGTAATGAAAATAAGCAATGTTTCCAGATATACATATTGTAGAATTGGAAGCAGGAAAAAGAGGATGGTTTCAAATTTCTAAAGAAATTCATGAGGTACTCTACTTTTCATTGTTATGACGTGGAAAAGCCAGTTGGGTTGTAACTGGATGCCAATCAGTTAGTTTAATGTCTGTAAGTCTTTTGGGTTTCTAATACAATGACAGGAATGGATCCCATTCCTAAGTCAGGTTACAATTAGAGTTTATGAAACTGGTATTGTTTCAGTCTTTGTTGTTAGTCAGAAGTGCTCTTCTCAGCACCTGCAATGAGACTTCTTTAATTCATATGAGTTTACAAGTAGCAGCAGCATATCTAAGTACGAATGTCAATTCTTTTTTTATTAGACCCATTTCTCCTGCTGCTAGTGGAACTGCCTGAGCATCTTCCTTCTACATATGCTCTCATTTTTGCCAGCACATTGTGATATTTTATGACTTAGTGTCTCTCTGTACTTTAGACACAGGTAGTCACTGTGTGTAGCAGTTTCAATTATCACTGTTACTTTCGTCTTTTTTTCATGGACTATTATATCTGGTTTTCTCATATCTATTTTTTGAACTGTTGGTAATGGGTGTTCCATGTGATATACTCTTCATTATTCTCTATAATGTTTTGTGGTTCATGTTTCCAGTGCTTCTCAGTTTCTCTAAGCTTTTCAATGGATTTTATTGTACGTAGTCCACTATCCTGGGCAACCTTTATTAATGTTTCATTTTTTGGCTTCAATCCACTTCTCCTGTGTCAAAGTTTGGTTAAAAAGAGGTTGCTCTAATAGATTTCTGTACTTGCCACTATATTTATGGATTTTTTGTCGCTATATTTATGGATTTAGGCAAGGCTCAAAAGACAAACCCACCACCGTAAATAGCACAAGTAACCAAAAACTGAGGGTAATGCTACTCAACACTAGAAGTCTAAACCTCAAAATGCATGCACTCAAGGCATCCCTCAGTACAGAGAACATCGATATCTGTGCAGTAACAGTAACCTGGTTTAAGGCTCAAGAGAGGACATCAGCAATACCAGGCTTTAACTCATACCATACTTTTCAGCCACAGAACCCAGACCGAAACACAAAAGGTGGGGGTGTATCCATATTCATCAAGGATACCCACACCTCCAGGTTAGTGGTACAGCACACTGCTTCAGAGATCATCCACGTGCAACTAACAATGGGCAAAACTGCAATTCAAATTGTAGCTTGCTACAGATCACCCACCATGACCCAGGACCTCCACTCCACATTTCTGGAGACACTGGAAAATATGAAGGTCCTACCAAATGCCCTAATATTGGGTGATTTCAATTACCCAAACATTAACTGGGAGAACAACTCAAGTACTAACTCCCTTGCCCAACGCTTCCTAGAATTTATAAACTCGAACACCCTAGATCACCTGGTCAACACCCCCACCAGAGGTGACAACATATTGGACCTGGTCATCACCAACATGGGCGACCGGTGTTCCACACTGGAGGTCAACCCGTCGCTGGTTAGATCAGACCATAGACTAATCACTCTGGATATCCACATTCCACCCCCACCCCCAATCAAGGAAACCACCATGAAAAACTTTTCAAAAGCAAACTTCATGTTAGTTAAGAATGAGGTGGAAAGGTTCACAGCCCCCGTGCTAAAATAAAGGACAATGCTGTCCAAGCTGCTGAATCCCTTACAAAGGCACTCTATGAGCACCTGCAAGAATGCATGGATCATGCTATCCCAAGGAAAACCAAGGCTCACTCCTCCAAGAAAAGGAAACCAGTCTGGTGGACCCCTGCCTTAAACAAGCTATACAATAGAAGGAGGAAACTAGTACAGAAAAGAGTAAAATCCCAATAAGGAAAGACATCCTTGATCAGTATCAGCAAGAAACTATGATCCCCCATAAAATTATCCAAGGCTAGCTTCAAAAGAAACATTGCCAAGGACTCCAAAAATAACCACAAAGCATTCTTTAGCTATGTCAAGAACCTAAGTGGAAACTCTCAGATCTGCTCTGAATAAGTGCAGAATGTCACAAAATACACTGACCCAACTGATATTGCCAACATTCTGGCAGACAGGTTTAGTGCAAACTCCATCACCCTCTCACCCCCTAAAGGGTCCATAACCATATCAGAAGAATGTAGAGCACCAGCAATCACTGACACACAGGTTAAAACAGCCCTATTCAAAGCCAAAAACACAGCTTCAATGGGACCGGTCGGTGTCCCAGGCTGTGTCTTACACAAGCTCCAAAATTAACTAACCCCTCACCTAAACACACTGTTCAAATTCAGCCTCTCTATAGGCTACATACCCATAGAGTGGCACACAGCAACAGTTATCCTGCTCCACAAAGGTGGAGCCACAACGAACCCCGGGAACTATCGCCCTATAAGCCTGACTAGCCTGGTCTACAAGGCTATGGAGTGCATCATCATGGAACTCATTAACAGAGACATTGTGAACCTCCAGACATTGGACCCTACCCAGTTTGGCTTTGTTAAGGGCAGATCATGCCTCCTAAACGTGGTGGACTTCTTTGAGACAGTTACCAAGGCTTTAGATGAGGGAAAGGAGGTACACACAGCCTATCTACACCATGCAAAGGCTTTCGACACCATTCCCCATTCTGGTATTATAGACAAGCTCACCAGCCTGAACATAAACCCTTACGTCATGAGATGGGTTGCCAGTTGGCTCACAGATAGAACCCACATGGTGAGAGTTGCAGGCTCTAGGTCTGACTCTAAACCGGTTAAAAGTGGCGTTCCCCCAGGGCTCAGTTCTGGGACCCCTCCTGTTTGGTATATACTTCTCAGAGGTACAAGCAAGCACAGATGGACTATGGCTGACCAAGTTCACAGACAACTGCAAACTGGGGGCCATAATTGACTCTCCAGCTGATACAGACATCATCCAGAAGGGTCTCACTGAGATGGATACCTGGTGTCAAAATCATGGCCTCAAGCTAAATGCCAAAAAATGCATAGTCATCCCCTTTGGAAAAAGCAAAGAACTAGGGGACTACCACGTGGCCTCAAGCTAAATGCCAAAAAGTGCATAGTCATCCCCTTTGGAAAAAACAAAGAACCCATGAACTACCACGTATGTGGTAGTCCCCTAAATACAGAAAATGTAATAAGGGATCTGGGGACCCAAGTAGATAGTAATCTCTCCTTTGATAATCATATTGCCAAGGTGGTTAGAAAATCCTTCTATGTGGCCCACCAAATCACAAAAGGGTTCCCATCTAGAACAAAAGAGGTTATTATGCCTCTCTACTCATCACTCATCAGACCCATCATAGAGTACAACACCCCATTTGGGATGTACGTTACAAGACACCTGCAACAGCTGGAAAGACCACAGAACTACCTCACCAAGAGGATTACTGGCCTCATACAGATGCCGTATGCAGCCCGACTGAAGAAACTCCAGCTGTACTCAGTTGCATACCGCTTACTCAGAGGTGATCTCTGCCTGGCCATTTCCAGCCCAGAATTGATGGACATGCTCCACCTAAAAAAAAAAAAAAATCCCCGAGAGCCACACGCTCTAGGGATCCAAACCTCACCACGATGATAAATAGGATGTGCTGGAGGGATAGATTCCTGTCCCAGAGACTCCCCATGCTTTGGAACAGGATTCCAATCTACATTAGGCAGAGCCCCACACTAACACTCTTCAAGAGTAACCTTGACGAGTGGATGGGAAACAGAAAATTTACCCCGGGGATCACTGCAGTGGCTCTGCTGGACAGAGGCACAGGGAACTGATGGCTCTGCTGGACAGAGGCACAGGGAACTAATCTAAGGGCGCGGCGAAAGCCAACACATTCTGGCTAGGCTTATAGATGCCCTCGGGCAGATAGCGTAGTACATACCAATGAACCTACTTTCCTTTGCATCTGACCCTCTCTTTATATTCTTTTTTTTTTGCTTTTTAGCACATTCAGCTGCTGTCAGATTTATGTCTACTTCTGATTTGATGACTTGGTATACCAGTCAGTCTGGTATAAAAACAATGATGTTGCAGGAGGACCCTGGCTCCAGGGCATTGACTGAGGCAAAAACAAGATACAGCCAGCATGAAAATGGGCTTCTAGTGATCATATATGGCTATGAGATGTTTCTGTTTTAAGGCAGGTCAGTAAATCATTATCAGTATTTTTGTGAAGCCTGTATACAATCATCATTATATACTGAAAAATTACTGCTGACTTTAGAGAAATACAACTTGACAATCATATATACACTGGGAAGCAAAATGCATTTTACTGACATACTAGGCACTGTTTATCTGAAAACAAGCAAGAATAAAATGTTGAATTGTGACGTAGAAGTGATGTAACCACATCAAAATGCTCAGCTCAAAGGTTGATGAAAAACATTAGAAAATGCTGGAAAAGCTGGTGGAATTCTTTAATTTATTCCAATCAATAGACATCCAAGGAAATGAATCGGTTTTGAAGTCTGTAATATGTAATTGGCAAAATCTGTTTTAAATAACAATATGTTGATTTTAAATGCAAAAAGGCACCAAAAATTACATCATAACTAACTGACACAAGTCATGCAATATCCCTTCTCAAAATCACAAGTCCAGAACCATTTCTAAAAGAGAATGTATGCCCCTATATGCTGCAAATGCTGTAGCCAATCAAGCAGCAAGGTCTTGATGTAGGCAAGCTTTTCTGCAACTAGGCTGTACTTGCCATGAGGTCCCCAATTTCGACAGCTGGGATCAGCAGTAAGTGATTATCTTTTTAATGCTACATGTGGTGATACTTGACTTAAACAAAATCTTCCCATTTCTTAGCATCATAGGATCATAGGAGGTTACTAGGCCAATGGCCATAGAACCTTTTAAAGCCTAGCCATTTATGCTACAATGTTCCCAATTATCAATACTCATGGAATAGAATGGCTTTGGCATATGTCTGTGCTTTCGGGCATCTACAAACTGCTCATGCTCATGAGGGCCATAAGCAACAAGCCAGGGTGAATTTGCAGTTTCAGATCCACTAGTCCAAACTGTGTTTGAATAGGCTTAAGTAAGAGCTCTGTTTCACTTGAATAGGAAGTCTGTTCCAGTGAAGGGGTAATTTCTGAGACTCATAATACCTGTGCCTATAACATGTTTTGTTTATGTCACAGATGAGGTTAAGATCCTTAGATCAGGTAATTCTAGTGATGTTTGTTTTGTGAATCTGTAGCAGATCCATTAGGGCTGGATCAGGGAATGCCTTGTAGGTTAGGCATAGATCACGCCTCAGTAGTCTGTAGCAGACCGAGTAAAGGGACAGGGCTTTCAGGCAGTCCACGTATAGACCCTTATATAGACCCTTTATTCTTTTAGTGAGGAACTTCTGTGACTACTCCAGCTGTTGCAAATGGCTGGCCAGGTACATGCTGAAGGGTGCGTTGTACTTGGTTATTGGTCAAATGAGGACTGTGTATAGTGGGACTGTGATCTCCTTAGATCTGGATGCCATGCCTTTACTCATCAGTTGTGCCACATAGAAGGATTTTCTCACTTTCATGGACATATGTTGATCAAGGTTCAGATTACTATCAACCTGAGTTCTCAAGTCCCTTACCACTGGGTCTAGTCTAAGGGGAATGTTATTACTGTTGTAATTTGAAGGGGTGGCCATCTTCCCAAAATGTATAATTATGCATTTTTTTTGCATTGAGTTTTAGGTCATGGTTCTGGCATCAGTTATTGGTCTGTGTTAGACCGTACTAGATGACATATACTTTTTGGGAGGATTCAGTGACTGTACCCAGCCTGCAGTCATCAGCAGACTTTGTCAGCCAAAAGCCCTCTACATTTGCCTTGCCATCAGGGCAGTATATTCCAAACTGGAGAGGTCCCCCTACCGAGGTTTGTGGGACAGCACTAGTAATAGGCCTCTTGGTGGAGGTGGATTCCCACACCCTAACTTCATCTGTCTTATTTGTGAGCCCTTTGGCTATACATTGGGTGACATAGGGATTTATGCCAAATTAGCTTTTTGAAGAAATCCACCAAGTTTAATAGGCATGACCTGCCCTTCACGAAAGCAGAATGGGATGAGTTCAGTGTCTGAAGATTTCTTATGTATTTATTTATCAGGCCTATGATAATTATTTCCAGGGCCTTGCATATAAGACTAGTCAACTTTTTGGGTTTGTAGTTTCCTGGGTCTGTTGATGGTCTTCCTTTGTGTAGAGGGATGATTGTTGCAGTCTTCCATTCCCTAATGAAGTCTGTCTGGAGAATGTGGCTGAATAGAGAATCTAGTGGACCTGACAGGTTATGTTTCAAGTTATTTAGGAGGCATTCTGGAATATTATCAAAACACCTTGATGCAGTGTTTTTAGGTTTGAAGAGTGTAGTCAGGACCTATTCTTTAATGATAGTTGGGGAGAAGTGTTAGAGGATATTTCCCAGGGAAAAGGGGGTGATAGGGGGATAAAATTGGAGCTCAGTTTATTGGCTATATCCTTCAGTTCAGTATAGGAAGTTCCATTTACTATTAGTTCTGCACACTGTTAGTGTTCTCTTTAATGTTGTGTACATAACTGAAAATGCCTTATGGTTATCCTTGGCTTGGGAGGTTATTTTTGCCTTGAAGTTGGCTTTGGTGGACTTGATTAGTCTCCTGAGTTGCTTGTTGAGACTGAGGAGGGAGATTTTTGTCTTTTCAGCATAGTCTTTCCTATTTTTGGACAGGATTTTCTTTCTTTTGTTGTACAACTTATTTATATTAGGGATCCACCAAGGATGCTTGCTTTTGGGGTTTGTGATAAGTTTACTTTGGTTTGGTACTGCTGCTTCTATCCGGTTATTTACATGCTTGTAAAGTGTTTCCATAAACAGTTCTGCATAGGCCACTGCATCTCTGAGTTTGGAGGGGCTTGGAATTTAGCTATGCCATCACTTAATAGCAGGTAGTTAGCCTTGGAAAAGTTCTTATTGGTCCTGGGGTTTGCTGGAAGTTCAGCCTTTATATTCCTTTCAAGGGCGACCGCTTTGTGATCTGATCTGACCAGTGAGGACATTACACAAGGGGGGGGGGTGCAACATTCCTTCATATTTGTGAGTACCAGATCCAGGATATTTTCTCCCCTCATAGGTGTGCAAACTAGATGGTCCAGAGTTTTTGCTATGACAAAATCCAGGAATCTTTGAGCCTGCATGTTAGTGGTTTTGAATGTATCCCCGTTTATGGTGGGATAGTTAAAATTATACATGAATATGGTGTTGGGCTGAATTTTAAGTGAGTGCATTACATTTGAGTACATGGTATTGTTATCCTGAATCATAGATGGGGACTTATAGCTAGCAAGGATAAGGTGTGTGACTACCTAAATTTGGACATGGAGTAACGTACGTATGTCATATTGTTTGACCAATCTTGAGGTGTGCTTACTTTTTATGTAGATTGATAAACCTCAACTTCTTGTCCCTCCTTATGCCTTCTCCTACCAGGGTGCCTTCTATGGCTTTAAACCATGAATAAGTAGCTGCACAGATGTCAAAACTCTCCAGGGTGAGGAGCGATTTCAGGGAGTGGAGATTCTTGTGAGACTTCTAGCATTGAACAGTAACACCTTTAGTTTATCTTGCATATAATTTACATAATTGAAAAGTTCATCAGATTGGCATTGCCTAAAAAAGGCAATATAGGGGTGGATAATGTTTTGACTATATCCAAAAGAGTATTGAGGACAGGTGCAGACTATCCCTTGGAAAGCAGCTTGCTCTGTTGATCTGACAAATACTGGACCCAGTTAGAATGACACCAGTAACTAAGCCAACTGTTAAAGTCAATCATCTTCTATTTATATTGTGGTGTCATCCTAGAAGAATGTAGAATGTTGCTCAGTGCATAGCTCATACCTCCTGGTACACATACTCTGATAGCTCTATCATGTTTCTTTCTTCATATAGTTCAGGGATATATGTCTCAGGTCATTAACACCCACATGGACTATGGCAGAGTCATACTGGTAGTTGTGGTTCAATGTCCTGAGTGCTTGGATTATCTGTCAGATCCTTGCTCCTGATAGGCACTTGACCAGGACTGCTTAGACCATTGTGGGAACATCAGTGTGTCTCACAACAGAGTCTCCAAAGACCAATATATTGGGTTGTGTATCAGTTTGCCTTAAGGTCTTAGAGGCTGAGACATTGTGAGATTTGTTTGTATTTGTCCCAGGGAGTGTTGTTCTTGTAGAGTATTTGGGAGGTTGTTGAGGGCAGCATATGGGAGGCTTTTGAATGGTGCATTGTATTTAAGAGCCTCAGCATATCTGAGTTTATATGTCTGATCCATAGTAGGTGTAGTATGTGTGTTCTTGGCAACCTGTTTGGAGATATCAGTGTATATATGCGAGAAATTTGCCTCCAAAGACATTTTATTACATCTGCCACATGCTGTGTCAGTATACTTAAGAATAAGGTGGTTACTGGAAAACATTAGACAAATGCTCCCCCCCTTTCAGATGTTCGAGTTTCTGAAACTCAATCATATGGTCTCCACCATATGAGTTTCGAGATTTCGGAAACTCGATCAGCTGAAGTGAACCCATATATATATATATATATCTTATCTTCAATCGACAATCACAAAACACATTCGACACCACACCATAAAGTCGAAGTACCGTTACCTTCGCCAGAAGATCGAGGCAGAGCAGAAAGGGAGGAGAGAGAAGGACGCTGAGAGAGACTGCGCTGGGGAAAGGATATGTAAGTATCGCGTAGTGACGGGGACGAGGGGGAAAAAGTAAGGTAAAGTGTGCGATGCTGGTGTTTAGTAGGGGGGGGGGGATAAATGAGTTATAGTTAGAGTTAAGGGGTTGGGTGAGTGAGAGTAAAAGGTAGTGTCGCGATGTTGGTGTTTTGTAGGGGGGGGGTGGAAGTTAGGGGAGAGTTAGGTGGCGGGGGTTAGAGTGAGAGAGGTAAGTAAAGTGTGCGATGTGTTTGTTTTGGGGGTAGGGGGGGGGGGTGGAGTAAGTTAGTTAGTGGGGGGGGTGTGGTGTGTGGATAAAGTGACGGACCTTAGGGGTAGGTTTTGGGTCAGGGTTGTAGATAGTTGTTGCTTGTGTTGTGTGTGGGGGGTGTTGAGTTTTTTTGTTTTGTTTATGGTATGATGTGTCGGGTGTATGGTGTGTGTGTTTTGTCGATCTTCGATCTTCTGTTAAATGACTTCGATGTTTTGGTTTTGGTGTAATTCTTTTTCCGTATTTTGAAATGTCGATGTACTAAGATAGACCCATATATATATATATATATATATATATATCTATATATATATATATATATATATATGGCTCAGATCCTGCAGCAATTCATAATTATTTCACTATTGTGAGTGATACCAAAAGACTAAGGTCTCCAGACCAAGTAAAATACAACAGCAAAAATGCAGTAGAAATTAAATAAATTAGGCTAAAGTCCTGCAGCAACTCACAATTCTCTCATTTCTGTGAGGGGTACTACAAGATTAAGGTACCAGACCAAGTTAAAAATGCAAACAGTTGACTTTTGGTTAAAATAAGGAAATACGCAGAAAAGAACAACACACAATTGAGAATAACACTCTGAATATTGCAGTGTCCACTGGTTACAATTGGATGATATGAAACAGAGACTAACTTGAGCTTTAAGAGTCTAATGGGAATGTCTTATCAGTTTGAGCTGCTGGTCTCCAGAAAAACTGAACACCAATAACTGTATTGTACTAAATGCATAATATCAATTCATTATGGCTATAATACTGTTAAAAGCTGAGTGCAGACTGACAAAAGCTCTAATATTGCAAGCAGTTTGTAGTTTGATGAAGCAGGGTTGAAGCAGATTTACAACAATTATACACTGCTGTACACTTGCTGCCCAACCACATCATAAGCTGATTGTTTTTCAGTGATAATGATTGTGAAGTACAACGTCTTTCTCTTCTTCGCTATTTTCTTCTTAATAACACTAGCAAATAACTTCACAAGCATTTTTATGACCTTTGCTCAGCTTTAGACTATTCCAGTATGTCCATTAATTTGGAAGGTTCAAAGAACTTCAGTCATCTCTTCTTCCATTATTCATTGTTTATAAGTCACAAAAATATTTTATTAACAAGGCTCAGTGACTTGCATTATAAAACATGAATGGCTATGTTGGTTTCTGGGAGTGGAGGGATAAAGACCTTATTATAATCCGCATGTTCCTGGTTCAGCTAATAGAGCAAGGGCCAGAGTGGAGAGTGACAGGTTAACACTAGCTCCACTACCGAGGGGAAACAGACACTCTGGTGTGCTATAATGCTGACTTATGTGGTGAAGTGAGATTACAGCAAACAGCATAAAGGCTAGGGACATCAGCTTGGCTCTGCTAAACTGAAGTAATGCAATAGCTTTCCATGATGACAGGTGTGGAAGTCTGCATACATGTGGTGGAATGGGAAGGCATAGCAATATGATAGTCACATCATAGCATGGATGTTAGTCATCAGTGGAAGGACTTGGACCTGTAAGCAGAAAATTCCTGATGACTGCCTGTATAATGGCCTCCTATGATCAGGTCTTATCCTAAGGGGATTGAATGTGCTAAACTGATGGCAGAAGGACTGATAGTTGACATACTGCTGGAGATGAAAAAAAAATTAAAGCAATGCAAAAGGAACAGTTATTTTGTGACTTTTGTCTGTTATCTAGTGCTTCCTGTACTGTCCAAAATATAATTGTGACAGTTCAGTGTACTACATAGCATATCACTGTGTGGTATTTAAATGTTATTTGTTTCCTTGTCTTATTTTATTTATTTATTTATGTATCAGTGTTTGGTTTTCTGGGGGGAGTACTTTCAATAAGTCAAAGACCTTTTATAAGAGATCCAGCATGAAGTAATTACATGAAAAGGTCAGGTTATTGGCATAAGCTGCTAATGAGCTTTATTCTGAAGTCCCAGGTTTGATTCTGTCATTGTCCATTTGAATAGCTAGATTAACTCGTTGGTGCTTTAGGCTACACCTGTAAAAAATGTCCTTGTGCATATTGATCTTACTTGTTTCAAAAATGTACAAATAATTATTATAATAGCAAAAGTGAGTTCATAATATAGCAGTTCTGAGACAGTATTTTTTTGTAGATATGGAGAGACATCATATACTTTTGTTTACATTATGTTAGTACATAGTTGAACATAAGGTGATTAATGAAAATATTTGCACGTTTAAGTAATAAAAATGCAGTCTATACAGCTAAATTCCTTTATTACATATTTTAGATATAATTGCAGACAGTATAGTTAGGCATTAGTTCAGGTAGCTGATGACAGAAAGTCTAGTTTTATCCCTACACTTAATATGAGTATAGCTGTGCCTAGATTCCTAAGATGTTATCCATACTTACATTGCACATCATTATCTAATTTTATAACTGTATAGAAACTGTGTTGTTTGCTGAAACCACCTTTGGACGGTATGCAGATTAAAAGAAGGACTAATAGCTGCAGTATACTTATTCCACCTACTGAAAAGGAGAGATAGCTTACCTCCATAGAGTCTGTGAGTAGTTTATGCATTTCCTTTGTGATTCCTGATTACTGTTTATAGAATGGCAGAGGTCCAATACTGTCCATTATAGGTCTTCCAGTCCCAAACCGGCTAATGACATGTTGTGACCGACCATGCCAAATGAGCACTGAGGTTATCAAGAAGTAGTATATGGATAAACTGCCACTTCATCAACATATGAGGTGCAATTTTCCACAGCAATCATAGAGACTGTAATGAACATGGTGCCTTGGTTACCTGAGAAACTGTGTTAATGTGGGGAATGCTGAATATGGCTCTAGGTGAACTTCAGCCTATGCAACTATTAGTTTTCCCACTATTTGTCTATAACTGTCTTTGAGTTACTATGTTTTAATATAGGGTGATGTATTCTAGCATGCAGGTATCAAAATGAGTACATAGTGAGGAAAATGTTGAATTGCTTCAGGATTCTCATAGCAGTGTTATGTTTGCTGTTCAAACTCTGAGTATTGTATATTATCACTTCCAGTATGTTTTGGGGCGATTCTTGAAAGCTGATGAAGAGGAATTCATTAGCTATAGATGACAGAATGAATAATTATCTGCTGCAGACTGAGGTAAAAACTATAGATCAGTGTGTATAGTGAACCTAGTCAGCCACTGTAGCTAGACAGCATGTGCATATAAGTTACTCAGCATGTGCAAAATGAGCGCCATTTTGTGTAGTCAGCCAGTGTGAATGAAAGCTTGAATAGAGATGCACATGTATGTGTGTTAGAAGGAACAATTCAGTCAGTAAGCATATGGAGTAAGAAGTATATGTACAAGTTACACCTCCTGATGTGTGTGTGTGTGTGTGTATATATATATATATATATATATATATATATATAATAAATGACTTGAATACCTACCTAACCTCAGTGTCTCATTTGAATAAATGAGATATGTGACATGGTGTCACAATGGGATCTCAAGCTGAAGTAGCTAGCAAACCATGAGGCACGCAGTTAGAAGTGGAGTAATATCTAGGAGTGATCTCGCAAACAGGTCAGAGGTTATTTGAAGTTCCATAAACTTGTTTCAAATGATTTTCAGCTGTCAAATATGTGGCGTAGCATTCAAAGCATTCAAAATAATTTCCAAGATGTTCAAAATGTCCAAGATAGTAGCATTATATTTAGTGTTTGAAATAATCTCTGAAGTATTTAAAATGTTCAAAAAGGCTAAAATGTCTTAATTTTTTTGCAATGCACAACTAAGACTTTTCGAAGTGTCCGAAGTGTCCGGAGTGTTTGAGGTATTTGCACTGTTAGTGTAAAGCATTTTTGAAGAGACTGTTGTGCAACTGAGCATTACTACAAGTACCAGGTCTATACTTATGTTTAAAAGAAATTTGTTGTTATGGCAGAGGGATTTTGCAGACCTGAACCACTGGTGTTTGATAATAATATTGCTGAGAATTGGTGAGTATTTGAGCAAGAATATATTTTCATACCAGCTGCATTTTCTGATAAAGATGCATTTATAAGAGCATTTATACCTCTCAGTTTAGCTGGCTCAGAAGCCATTGAGTGGGAGCATTCATTTGTATATGCACCTGCTGTGTATGCAGTGGTGGGGGAGAACCACCATATTGTGTTACAGGCTGAAACATGGGAAGAACGTGAGTGCTTAAAATGCATATTTAGAGAAACATGTAACCCTCAAAAGAATATTAAAATGGAAAGGCACAAATTTTATACACAAAATCAAAAAGCCTTATATAACTATTGTAGCATATATTACCGACTTAAGAAATAAAACAAAAACATGCAGATTTGGTGATCTTCGAGATGAGTTGATTAAATACCATCTTATATGTGGTGTTAATAATAATCCAGTGAGAAATATTTTGCTTTGAGATAGTGAATTAACATTGAGCAAAGCCACTGAGAATTGTCAAGCACACAAGATTACAGAAAAGCATACAAATATACTTGAGAAAAGCATGTTTGCAGTATCTGCTAGTGCGAATGTTGATAATGTACAGCAGAAAGTTAAGGTGAAAAAGAAATATAAACTGAGGGGCAGTGCCACACCCAATCTCATTGTTAACTGTTGCAATTGTGGAGAAAGTCATGCACCTAAACAGGAAAAATATTTAGCTTTTGCTCAACAATGTCACAAATGTAAAAAGTGGAATCATTTCAAAAGGCTTTGCAAGTCTAAAGTGTAGCAAACTTATATTAAAAGAAAGTATCCCAAGAAGCAAGTAGATCAGCTACAGACTGTAGCAAACTCCGAGAGCTGTGAGCATAGTTTCTATGCTGATGGTCTCTCTGTGATTGATGAAACAGTTAATACAGTAGGTTAACAGTTGTCAGCAAATAGTGAAATATTTTGTACTGTACAAATTAATGGGAAACCTACAGAGCATTCAATAGGCACTGTATCTAAATGCAATGTTATATCAGCACAAATGTTTGCTAAAATAAAAGCTGGTGAGAAACTTGATTCAGCAAAGGGTGCAAAACTAGTTGCTTATGGTGGTGAAGAGATTCAATTTGATGGTGCAGTAGTTTTTTCATGCCATTCTGCTGGAAACAGTTATGACTTGCAGTTTTACTTAGTCAAGAGACACGTGCAGTCACTTTTAGGCCTCAAAGACAGTCGGAGAATGGGACTGATTTCATTTAATAAAGAGGTCCACTATATAAGTCTGAATAACAACAACAGTTTTACACAGAATATTTCTAGTGAATATGCTGATATTTTGGAAGATGAGTTTGGTAAACTTCCAGTCACATATTCCATGAAGTTAAACCATGAAGTAAGCCCAGTTGTCAGACCAGCATGGAAGATTCCAGTAGCAATGCAGAGTAAAGTAAAAGCAGAACTAGACAAAATGGTGACTTTGGGTGTCCTTACTCCAGTAGAAGAACTAACTGAATGGGTATCCTCCACGGTTGTAGCTCATAAAAAAAGCTCAGATGTATTAATCCATGAGACGTAAACAAAGCACTTAAACATCCTCATCATCCAATGGATACAATAGAAGAGGTAGCTACTCTCATGACAAATTCCACTGCCTTTTCAGTCTTGGATCCAAAAAGCTCCTTTTGGCAAATTTCTATGGATTGCATATCTTCATTGTTAACCACATTTAGTACAGCATTTGCTAGATACAGATTTTTAAGAATGCCATTTGGAAATAATTCTGCCAGTGAGGAATTTCAACGTGCCATGAAACCATTTTTTTCTGGTTTTCCATGTGCTATTATAGTAGATGATATAATTGCTGGAGGCAATAGTGAAGACAAACATGATAGAAATCTCAGGAAAGTTCTAGACTGTACACATGAAGTAAATCTTAAAATGAATCCTCAGAAATGTAAATTGAAACTGAAAGAACTGAGTTATGTGGGACATTTGTTTACCAGTTCTGCTTATAACCAGATCCATCTAAGCAAAAAGCATTCATTGAAATGCTGGTTCCAGAGAATGTCACATCATTACAATGTTTTCTAGGTACAGTCAACTAGTTAGGAAAATTCATCCCAGCCTTGAGTGAGCTTTCTGCACCACTACATGAGTTGACACGCAAAAATGTAAACTGGTCCTGGTTGTAACAACAACAAAGAACTTTTGATATGCTGAAGAAGAAAATTGCCAGTCCACCCACATTGAGATATTATGATGTTCACACACCTATAACTCTTTCTTGTGATGCATCAAGGTATGGCCTTGGTGCAGCATGTCTTCAAGATGGCATACCCATTGCTTATGTGTCAAGAACTTTAACTCAAACAGAGATGCATTATGCACAAGTAGAGAAAGAACTTTTGGCAGTAGTGTTCACATGTTTGAAGTTCAATAATTATATTTATGGCAGATCTATCTAAATAGAGACTGACCACCAACCACTAATGACAATTTTGAAAAAGCCAATGCATACAGCCCCAGCTTGATTGCAGTGCATGATGTTAAAACTGCAAAAGTACAATTTCAATGTTGTTTACAAAAAAGGGCAAATACTTGTACCTTACTGATGCTTTGTCATGCACACCCAAATGACAGAGCAGCATGAAAAGGTGAACTCAGAAATCACACAGCTTCAGATCCAATTCTCCAGAAGCTGAAAAACATTATCAGTCAGAGATAGCCAGCACAACAAACTGGTTTACCACTTGACATTCAGCAGTATTTTCCTTACAGAGATGAGCTCCTGATGGAAGATGGAATCATCATGAAAGGTTCAAAAGTGGTAATTCCTAAAGCATTACAACAGGAATATATTAAAATTTTGCATTGTGGTCACCCAGGTATGATTCATCTAAAATAAGGGCAAGAGGCATTGCATTTTGGCCTTCTATGTCTAAAGATATAGAGAAGGAAACTCTAGCATGTTCAATTTGCAACAGCACCAAACTGCATCAACAAAAAGAACCACTTCAGCGACACCATATTCCTGAATTACCATGGTCGACGGTTGCTGTCCATATTTTCGAACAAAGTGGTCAACATTACTTGGTGTTAGTAGACTCTTACTCATATTAGTTTGAAATTTACCTACTTCCTAACTTGACATCCAGCACTGTCATTAGAAAATTGAAGAGACATTTTTCTGTCCATGGTAGTCCGCACAAGTCAAGTCTGACAATGGTGCACAATTTACTAGTCAGCAGTTCAAGAAATTTGCTAAGTCTTGGGACTTTTCATATTACCAGTAGTCCTAAGTATCAACAAGCTACTGGTTTAGCTGAACATGCAGTTCATAGTGCAAAGTATTTGTTGGAGAAATCCAAAAGAGATAGTACCAATGTTTTCCTTAACTTACTCAGTCTGAGAAACATTCCTCGAGAAAACCTGTTTGGTTCACCTGCTCAAAGATTGATATACAGACAAACACAAAACACTCTTCCAATCAGCAAACAATCGATTGGCAATCGAACACACACCGCCCCCAGACGCATTGCATGAGCTATCCTAGGATCCAGGATGCACCACCACTAGTTCCCTCAGATCTTACTGCTTCAAGTGAGCATAGACGGGTATAGACTTGGACTGTCAAGTACTTTTAGTCAGATAGAACTTTTGTCTGAAAATTCCTTTTGTTGTGAAAGTTTTGTTAACAGCCTGTGCTTGTGTATTTTTAGTTTTTTTGTGTTTTTGGAGTTTTTTCAGTTTGATTGTGCTGGTTTGATTTCACTGTCTTCTGTAAATATTAGATGTTGTACAATTGTAAAGTTTGTGTTGAAATTTGTATGTCATTTTTTTTTGTGTGTGTTTTTCCTTTTTTTTTTAAATTCTTGGGTCTTGTGAAATTAGGCCTGTGTTCAAACATCTCTAAGTTCAAAAAAAAAAGTCAATTTAGTATAAAATGTCAACTATGTCTGTAGAACATAGTTGAGGGAAATTAGCCTAAAAGCCCAAGTGTTTGTATGCCATAGCTGTTCTCGAGTCCTCCAAGAGAAGAAAACAAAAAGAAGGAAAAAAATCGCCCCCTCATAGGAGGGCTGCATAACCCCTCCTTTCTCTCAGTTTTCCTTGAGAGGGAAACTCCTTTCACCAGAAACCCGGAACCGACCAGTCCTCCGGCTAGGACAACATCTCCTTCAGCTCTCCTTCTTCCTTCGAGCCGGTTGACCGGTGGCCGAGGGCAGTCCTGCCTCGGCCTCCTTCAGTTTGAAGCCAGAGCTCGAGCCAGTTTCGAGCCGAGCTCGAGCATCGAGAGGTGTGTCACCTTCATCGGGCTCCATTTCCCTCAGACACGAGGATTACATGCTCAGACGAGATCCTTCCCACTCAAGCAAGTCGCCCGGAGAAGTTGGAAGCTAAACCGAAGCCCTCGGCTCCGGATAATTATGGAGGATCCGGGATTCGAGTCCCTCGGGTCTAGGGAGGCCGCTTTCTCCGATCTTCGACCCGACCGATTCACGCCCCGAAGGATGTGTCAGCTTCGGACAGATGAGAAGACTGCCCCGCTTTTTTCCCGTCTCCAGTCTTCACTCCGATTCGGTCGCTGCCCAATTGTTAAGAAAGGATTCGACTGTCCATCCTACGTTGATTCATTCCTCCTCCAGGGCGCTCGCTGCCATGGGAGTCAAAGCAGGATCTGGTCGGCGCCGGGAGTCGGCTCGGCCTCTTTCTTCCCTGCTCTGGGTCGCCCTTCGTGCAAGGACCTCTGTCGCCCCTCTACGAAGTGCCGGGCGATTCCTAGAAAGTGCCTTCGCAGGGCTGGCATCGGGCTCCTTCGCCCATTGGGGTTGTCCTTGACCTTCCTTCGATCCGGCTTGTCCGCTTTGATTGATGCTATGAGGCCTTAATCAAATCTCTTGTGGCTACTTTCACCACCACCTTCCATGGATTTGGAAACTGGTGAAACTGGAGTCCCCTCCCCCTGTCTTTTTCGGAGCCCTCTAGGCCTGGGGGACCCCCACTGGTGGTTCTTTTCTGGAGTGAGCCTCCTCGGGCCCGCCAGCTTCGGGAACCCCCCCAAATTGTGTAAGAGGAAACACGTCCGTTCTCAGGAGTGAGAGTCTTCGCCCGGATACCGACGAGCGTGATCTGGAAGGTCCCAAAGTCGCCCCTCGGCGTCTCATTAATGGGACATAACATATTCCTCAAAACAACGGTGGCGGTTCGGGCAGAGCCCCTTTCCGCTGCTGAGGATCATCTATCCCTCAAGTAGGCCTGGGCTCAGCCTCCGCCTCCTGGGTGTCTCCACCCCAAGATGTGCCTCGATTTGGATCTCTCGAAGGGTGTAGGAACACCTGACAAACCGTGCCTGGTCACCCAACAAACAAAGTTTTTTTCTTCGGCTCAAAGACAACATTTTATCAGCAGGGCAGTAGATGCTATGGTGGTGGCATCAATTACCTGCCAAGATCATGGAGGTAAGAGACGTCCGCTCATCCTTCTAATAAAGAGTAAGCTAAATAGACTGCACGCGAGCTGGCATCCCGACTTCACTGCCTCTCGTTAATGTCCTGTGAATTGTGGCACATTTACCAGACTGCAGAGGATCTGGGTCAAGGAGCTCAGAATCTCTCTCGTAAGTTACCTGAGCAGTTAGCCCCTGCGTTAGAACTGTTATCTACTGGCTTCCTCTTCCTATCTAACCTCTCCATGAGGCTCATATCTTAGTGCTTGAGGAGAGCCGCAGAGGCCCGGTACGTACGGGAGTTTGCCTAATAAGACCTGCTTCCGGCTTCTGTGTGTTTTGGAGCGGATGTGGGCACTCCTTCTTTCCGCCCCGACGCCTTTGGACAGGGTTTCATTTTTTGGGACAGAAGGTAAAGGACACCTTGACGCGGGCTGCAAGCAAGAGGGTGTGACTTTGGCTGCCTTCGAGTCCTCCCATCCTCTGGCCAGGCCTTAAAGCAAGGCTCCGGCAAAGGGGAAGATTTCACTTCGCTCAGAAGCCATTTTTAGCCACAGCAGATGTGGGAGGCTTCTAGAGGCAGAGGAACTCGCCCCACCCTGGAATCCGCTCCCAGAGGAGGCGGAGGCTCCTCGCAAGGACTGAGACCGCGGGAGTCTTTGGCGCTCCCCTCTCCTCTGGACAGGAGAGGTGGAGGACTTCCGGGTGGCTCTCGGAGCCAGTCGGGGTCGCGAATTCCCTAGAAGCCTGATCCAGATTACCTCAGGACCAATGGGTGCTTCAATAATTGCCGGAGGATACACCCATCCCTTAGATCACCATCCCCACCAACCCGGCGATCCCGCACTGATCCCCACCCAGCCCTCCCAGTGCAGAACTACGGTGTCATCTCAAGGCAAAAAAGTCATCCAACCTGTCCCATCAGACCAAGACGGATCAGGAAAGATCGAAGGTTCTTTTGGTGCCAAAAAGACCGGGGATGGAGACTCCATCTTGATCTTGGATCCAAACCGAAATTCAAAGTCCAAATTTCGATGGTCACCTTACAATCCATTCTTCCACCGTTGGAAGAGTGTGTTTGGATATCTCCATTACGCCATGCAAGGACGCACAGTCCACATAATCCAGATAACATGGAAATACGCTTACACTTACGCTTCAGCCTGGGGTCACAGTCATTTCACTGCTCAATGCCCTTTTTCTCTCACTTCAGCCCTGAGTGTCCACAGTATGTTTGGAGTGTTCGACTGCTCACTGGCAGTAGTTTAGACTCCAGCTGTTTCTGCATTCGTGACGACTCACCCCTAGCTCAAGCTTTGGCTCTCTTAACCACCAAATTCAACAGCCACTATCAAATTGGGCAGCCATCTAGGTCAAACCCAGTTCCTTGAGGATCTCAGCTTATGCAGTCTAATCACAATTCTCTTCATTGCGGCAGAAAGATAGAAGAGCAACGGCAGCTTATTCTCCTCAAGAGAAAGAATAGAGACTTCAAAGAAAGGTCCGACTTACTAGCAAGAAAGGGCGTGAGCAAACTCAAAAGGTCAATGGCTCCTCAAAGCATGCCATTTTTCCAAGGCTGTACCTTGTTAAGGCTGCATGGCTTTAGTTCCCTTGGCTTTCTTCAGTTCAGTGATCTTACCAGGACAACCACAGTCAACCACCAGCCACTGATTACAGACAAATGCACCAAATACCTTAACGCCCAACTCCCACTTACCACAATCGTTGGTAGTCTCCTGGCCCCCCCGCTTTTGGGGGGTAACCCTTACGGACGGGGGGGGGGCACGGGGGGGCATCTCGGGCGCAGGCACTGTCCAAGGGACGTATGCCGACGAAGGGGGGCAGGTCGGTTGCAGTTTGGAGTAAGCTCGGGTGCTAGCATTGCAAGCCATCCACGCCTTACCTTCCTGCCGCGATTGCCATCCAGTCTGCTAACATGTCGTCTGGTACTTGAACAAACAAGGCCATCCCCAGTCCTACCTCTTGCAGGAGGCCATGAGAGTATGGGAGTGGGCCATTAGGTCCAAACGCCACTACTGGCAGCACATTCGAGTAAGGGAACGAGGAGCGCTAACGTGAGCAGCAGAACTATAACCTCAACACGAAAAGTCTCTCTCTAAAATCGAAGATAGCCAAGAGTTCATTCTCTCTCCTCAAATCCCTTGTCGGCACTTTCACAGCCTCCCCCTGCAAATGTCCAAACTTCTTCACCCTGACTCTCCCTTTTGGGCAACACCCAAGGCGAAACGCCCAGAAGTCCACACCCTGACTCCCGCTGCGGGTATGCCTTTCCCCCTATTCCCTTCTTCCGCAAGGTGATTCAGGCCGCGAAGCCGCCGCAAACCTACTTCCCCCTGCTCTCGTCTCCCGCTCTGGAAACCTGGTTCCTTTCCCCTTGATCACGCGAATACGCCGCGGCCTCTGCCCTTGGTTCCTGGATCAGCTTCCCCGACCTTCCAGATTCATCAGGACTGACTGGCTCATTCAACCCTCCCACTCATCAGGCTGCAGCCCTGGTAACTCCTCTTCCAACCCCTCAGAGTCTATTTTCCTCTCTTCCACAAGTCATGCAGGTATATCTTAGAATATATCTACCATGCATCTTATCCAAGAATATATATAGGATAGAGTGGATCTGAACCCAATCTGGAGCCCAATCCCGAGTGGGATCAGGTGGAGCCTTGAGGGGCTTCCTAACCAGATAGCCACTACATACCATTCCTAGGGGGTTCCACCATTACAGTATTAGTACTTACCTAAATTATCTCTAACTTCATGAATAAATACTTCCTTTAATCGAGCAACAAGTAATGTAAGGCTTTCTTTAAAGGAGCTAGCTGTACGCCTCTTGTATATCCCTGTTACGTTCATCCGCCTACCGCCCTAGGAGGGCTCAGACTTCTCGTCTCTCTGAGTTTGAGCAGGCCTGTGAATTATTTAAAGTCCTTTTCGAAAACGCCCTTTAGTCGCCATTACTTCAGCTAGAAGAGTTTCAGAGCCCAGTCCTTGTGCAGGCTAACCCACCATATTTCTGGTTTTTCACAAAGGACAGAGAGTGTCAGACTAAATCCATCCCTTGTTCCCAAGGTTTGCTCTAACTAAACTGGCTCTTCAGTCACTAGAGAACTACCTGTCTCCTTAAATTTTTTCTTAGATATAGGTCTGAATCGTGCTTGGACGCCCATAGACAAGGACGCTTTTATTTTTTTAGGGACGAAAAAAAAAAGTCAGACCACCAATTTTTTTGTTTTCTCTGCTTCTAGAGATTTAGGTAATGCGAAAACTAACTATTGCTGCTTGGATCAGGATCTGCATACCTATCATATTTATGCATCCTAATAGAAAAGCTCACCCTCACTCAAAGCTCAGTTACTAGAGCTATGGCTACAGCCCAGCATTTCTATTCTAAACTTCTATTGATGACATTGATGCGCTGCCACGGACCTCCTCACATACTTTCATTTCTCACTACAAATTGGATGTGGCATCCAGGGTCGAGCTTCCTTCGTTCTCCTTCTTTCTCAGGAGGCTTCCAGGTTGCCTTTCCCAGGAGCCTGCTAGGGACGTTGTCCCATATGTTGATCGAATTAGGATAGATGTACATACATCTTTTAGTTATGTACTTACCATAACTTTAGATGTTCGGGATCCATCTCGGCCTCATTCCTACTAACCTCTACCCATCCTCCCCCTCCCCCTGCAGGAGAGATCCCAGAGCAGGAATCCACGGTCCTCTCAATCCTTTCCTTTGAAAGAGTTATTCTTAATGGTATGTCAATGGTATGTCTGTGTATGACAAACAAGATCTGGGATCTGGGGAACTAGTGGTGGTGCATCCTGGGATATAGAATAAGCTCAAGAGATAGAGACTATATTATATTATTGTTTTAGCGGAGCCGAGATCTCCGCTCGAACCCATATGTATTAAATGTAGGCGAGATGGATCCCATACATCTAAAGTTATGGTAAGTACATAACTAAAAGTTAGTGCCAAACGTGAAAATAATAGAGTGGTCAAGGCTCAAATTTCAAGAAACATCAGTCACAAAAGTTGTACTTTGATAAAACCAGTAAATCCCTTTGATCATTGTTACAAGGAAAGTCAAGAGAATGCAAGCATCCAAAGGTTATGATCATGTAGGAATTGTGAAGGACATTTATGAGGAACCAAGATCTTACATCATACAATCTGAAGGAGTAGATTACAGAAGGAATCATAGACATGCGTTACCTGTCTCAGAACCAGTGCCACAGCAGATTGCCTGTGCCAGTGATGCTAATTTACAGAGTGACTTATCAACTGTTCGAATTTAAACGGACAGTGTGCTTTCTTCAAACAACTCTGATGTAAACCCAGATGTTCCAGTATTGAATGAATCCCCAGAGACTCAGATTATTATTTAAGAAAAAAAAAACACATACCTCATATGTTTGGATCATCATTTCAGTTCTCCTTGAAAATAAAGCTGAAAGACGCAAGAACTGGAAGTTTGACATGTAGAGATGTCAAACAATGGAAAACAGCAGAACATGCTAATTAAAGTATAAAGAGCTGACATACATGCTAATTACACAATCTACTATGTCAGAGCTATTCAGTAAGCTATAAAGCAATTGTTTATACTTACTTAGTGTAGGCTTTTGGAATACAGGCATGATTATACTTAGAAAAAAATGCTAGGGTTTGCTGCTTCTGCTGTTATTATGCTGTATGCGCAACAGGCTTTAAACCAGGGTGCTGCTGCGGCTGCCAGACTTTGGGAAAGAAGAAGAAGGGTGTTTAGACCCTGTTTGATTTATCATGGACTGCATGAAACAGGAATTGTTGAGAGATACAAAGTGGACAGGGCAACACTGGAAGAAATATGCAACCTCTGCCTCCCCAACTGAGGCCCCAAGGAAATTGTGGAGAACCCATCCCAGTGGGATCAAAGGTATGTTTGGCATTGTGTATACTAGCTACTGGTAGTTTTCAGAGACTCACAGGGGACATATTAGGGGTGTTACAGGCATCAGCCTGTAGAATATTACACCGGATTTAAATGCAATGCTACTACATGCAAGGGAGCATATTTGTTTCCCACGAACACCATAGGAGAAACCATACAGTAATTGTATGCAACAGCACACATACCTGAAGTATTGGGAGTCATAGATTGCACACACATAGAAAGAAAAGCTCCACCTTGAGAACGGAGAAGGAGGTATATCAATAGAAAAGATTTCCACTCAATAAACTGTCAAGTTGTCTGTAATGCCCAAGGGATCATCTACAGTGTCTGGGCAGGCAACCCAGTTAGGTTCCACGAATCACACATATTGCAGACTTGTGAGCGGTACACCAGGTTTGCTAGGTGTGACATTCCTCAAGGGCATCTAGTGGGGGATGCAGGTTATGCACTGGAGCTCTGGCTCTTGACACCTATGAGGAAACTCATACAACCCAACTGAGTAAGGATACAGTGATGGCCATGGTCAAACTAGGAATGTCATAGATTGTGTGTTTGGCTTGCCTAAATCAAGGGTTTAGCATCTAGACACATCAGGAAGTGCACTGAAGTCCAACCCAGGCACTTGTGCTGAAAAACATACTGTCTGTGCCATGTTTAACAATAGAATTTACAGGAAACAGCTTTAAGAAAGATATCAAGGTGTAGGATCACAGTTTAAAGGACCACAAGCAAAGTCAACAGCAGCAGCAGGTACAGATGAGGAGTCTGAGGTAGAACTGCCAGCTAAAGATGGTGCTGGCAGAAGGAGGCATGCACATTATGCCCTGGCTGTGGCTAAGAGGCAAATGACAGCACACACAACCACTGCCTTGTTCAAAGCCTAAGATCCTATACACGCATACACATAGGAAAACTGATGCCTGTCAACACCACAACTTTTACTTAACCATGTAATGGCTCTAATAGCATCAGACAGGGACAACCCCCAAGCACACAATTGTTCCCGCAGTATTGACAAGGGTAAGTGTAGAACCTGTTAAAAAAGTTATAAAACGGATTACTCTCCTAATGAAATATATGTGTGCCTCTAAGCAGAGCCTTTTGTATGATGTATACAGTTATGCCAGTAACATCATCTCCTCCGTAACATGTTTGCAGCAGAAAAGGTATGTGGTAGAAACAATAGTTTTCATCAAGGATTTTAATTGACCACTGTATACAAAACATGGAACATATCAATTATACCCTCACTTGCACGACTATACCAAGAATCAAGACTGAGGTATCTAATGTTTCCAATGCTGTAATGACAATTGTAAATGAAATACATTGCTGTGCAATAATATAGCATTAAACCATTTGCAATTTAATAGGAGCAAGAAATCAATAACTTTAGCTAAGCAATCCATATTGATAAATCCAATCTTGTGAATAAGCAAGCATCATCTATCCACTCTGTGCATCAGACTTATATGCAATCCTCAGTCACAAAGACATGAGCGAAGGTCAGGGCACAGTCATCACTGTTTGCACAGAGTGGGGGAGTAGGAGAGCAAGGCTGACCAAAGATGTGAGTGTGTGCAAATAAGAAATACATGCATCTCTCATAGTATACAGTGTTCGAGTTCAGTAACAACAGATGTATAGCATTGAACAGTACCATTTAGATAGTTTTCTTGTGTGTAAAGTGGTATGGGCAAGTGATTTTTTTACTGTTTGTGTGTCTGCTTGGATACAGTCAAGCACTGTACTAGCACTTTGCTGCCATGCATGGCAGACTACTCAGATGAGCTTTGTTACCCATGACCACGAGAACCACTTCTACCATGATTTGCACTGATACTTCTACAGCCCTGGCTAGAAGTAAGGGTGCTTCCTGAAAATGAGCAATGTCTTCTGGGTGAGCTCTCATCAGGGCTACATGCAGAACCATGAGCCTGCGGCCTGCCACTTCTGGGTGTGGACATTGCAATCACTGGCAGAGCAGTGCATGTGGTGTAACTGTGGGAGTGGGATCTTGCTTGGCTATGTCTGCTAAAACCTGAAGATGGAGCAGCGCTCCAGTCACATGGGTGCACACCCTCCCTAACTAAATGTTCTATCACAGAAACTGCCCAATCCAGTGTGTTGTTCATCCTAGGAGTTGCCCACAGGGTTCAGAGAGTCACTCTTGTCAGAATGCATGACATTCAATGATCACATTATCTCTTCCAAGGCCCAAGTGGGACATGCCTTTGCCTCCACTATGGCCTTAAACATATGTGTGGTGGCACCTAATGACACACCAGCTTCAAGAGGTCTCCTCCAAGCGACCATACCATCCCACCTGTGTGGCAACACACCCTCAAGATGGCTACTGGTGAGGCAACTGGAGAAACCACACTACCCTGATCAACTGTATCAACCTCAACCTGTCCTATATCAGAGGTCTCTGTGTCCTAGATATGGGTAGGCATATTGAATGTGTCTGAACCATGGGCAGTGGATGTGGGAGTCACAAACTCAGTGTCAGACTGACCCTCTGCTCCCCCAGACTGTGGGTGTTCATCACCACCATCATCATCATTAGAGGCTACTGATACTCCAACATTAGGTAGTAGGAGTTGCACAGTGCCACACACAGGATCACCTATGATAATGTGCAATAAACATAAACAGAAAAAGGGAAAAAAATTGATCACATATTTTCCTTCTAATTAAGGTATGTTAAACGTCATAACAGATACTAAAGCTAGAAAAACTTTACTGTAATACAGACCAGAATCTACCTTACATAAAGTATTGATAATAAGCAAAAATGTGAGCTTATCACATGCAGGTGGGCTGGCAATAGTTTGCATCAAGGATTTCAATTAAACATTGTCTATAAAACAGAACAGATGAGAGGAATGGAAAGAAAAGAAGTCTGCTAAGTATCAAAATGCAAATGAAACAAGAAGAGAACAGTCCCCTTCTCAAGTGCAAATTAAAGAGGTTCTTATAAAAAAAGTTAGTGAGCATTTGGCTGTCACCCCATCCCAAAGCAAATTCCACTGTTTCTGTATGACTGTAGTCTGACACACACTTATTGAAGTTTATATATATATATATATATATATATATATATATATATATATATATATTGACTCTCACTACTGAAATGCCAAATTTCAGTAGGTCGAGACCAGAATATCGAAAGTTCACAAAAACATAAATGCATACTACCAGAACATCCAAACATCAAAAAATACATAATACAATTAAGAATCCAACCCTCCCCCAACATAAAAACAAAAACACTAAGAAACACAAAACATATAAGACAACCATATGTTTTTGCACCACACCCCCATTACTTATATACACCAATGCAAAGGTCGCACTAACACTAAAAAAACACAAACCTACTTTTATGTGCTCTACACTCCCATTGCACACTTTCATACTTGCATTCACTAATACATACACTGCACATATACAAAAATCACCACTTTCAACACTAACACACACACACTCTGACCTACCTACTCCAACCTACTCCTAAAGCTCCCCCCAAAAATAAAAATTAAATTTTTACCCAAAACTCTTAAAAAGTAAACACCTACCTGTATACATCAGTCAAAACATACAAATCCCAGACCAAACTTCACTTTAAAGAGACAGCAAACCATAAACTACACACCGAACCACAACTGCTGTGAATTTGGGAAACATAGATTCATTAAATTTCAGTTTAGAATAACTGCATTTTCAACATTCTGGTCTCAAAATACTGAAATCCGACATTTCAGTATTTTGAGATTCAGAAGTGGACCTATATATATATATATATATATATATATATATATATATATATATATATATATATAACATCTAAGATCTATGCATATAAAGATTTAACTATGGCATTTTTTGCTCCTTGCATACTTGGAAGGCCATATTGTGACACTCTGGTTCTGTTGTCCACATTGGCACCAACATCAAGGAATCTGATGGAACCCTCTGATATCTGAGAGTGGACAGGAGCTTCTCAGTTTCAGTTAGTGGTTGTTTGGTAGCAGGACCACCCCACACCCCTCATAAGCACCTGTTCCTGAGCAATTACAGCAGCTCTACACCAGGCTGATGTTATCATGTCAGCTGCCCGGTGTCTTATCTAGGTGTAGGATCTACCATGGCCTCAAACTGTATGAGGTCACTAATTAACCTGTCACAATATACTGCCTTAGGCAGATTGGTCACCTCTACATCTTCTCAGCAGAAATGCTCCATGGGGATGTAAGGCCTGGAAAATTTTCTGCATCACTATAAGGTGGCTCACAGGGTACAAATGTCTTCTTGGGTGCCATATTTCTGTATGAGAAGAAACAGAATACAGGCACACATAATTACACATATGATAAACATACATAATGACTGTCAGCTCATTTCTGTGTGACTATGCAGCCAATGTGCATACAAAAATTCTAAATGTTAAATGCACACTCATGACTACACATGAGATATGCTCCTGAAAACCCTTCCCCCAGTCATTCATTACCTCCCACCAACACCACAATCCCCATATATATATATATATATATATAGATATATAGATATATATATATATATTTAAAAATTGAATATCAGGGCAGTTCTGATAACAATTCTGTAATGGCTGTAACACAGATGTAAAATTTGTAATAAACTGATGCAGTAACAATATAAATGCAGTGTGAAGATTGGGGAAAGATGGGCGAAGGCTGCCAGCCTAGTCAAACAGAATTCGATACATAATTCTATCATTTGTATAAATAAATGTAAAATACAGGCTTGTGGTCTTAAATGAAAGAAAACACTGCAAAATGTGAACTTCAAGATTGTTGCAACATTGCCATCTGCTGTAAGGAAAACCAAGCCAAGCATTTCAAATGTTCTTTGAAGTTACAATTATCTAAAAAAGTGGCGCAGAAGCATCTGGCTGAACACATTCTTTCTATTGTCTTAACTTAAGGAATAATTGTTAGAGTATACATGTGAAATGTCTTTTATTGTTGTATTTTCCTGAGCAGGTGTTAGCTTGCAAAATAATGCAGTTTGTTTGCCTGGGAACTCAAGACTGTCAAAATGATGTAATATGGGAGGGCCTTAGCAGAGCTGTTTGTTAGTGTTTTAAAAACTATTGTTCAGTGAGAGACTGAAAGCATTTGTCTTGGACCATCAACCCAGCACTGCTTATGCTCTATATGTCGATAAATCAGCACTGTGTTTTCTCTTAAAAACAGCTAAAGATTAGAAAGTTAGATTAAGTGTTTTTTCTTTGACATCA
Source organism: Protopterus annectens (assembly GCF_019279795.1). NCBI lineage: Eukaryota > Metazoa > Chordata > Ceratodontiformes > Protopteridae > Protopterus > Protopterus annectens. The sequence continues at coordinate 1,059,063,225 of NC_056729.1, forward strand.
GACATGTCCTACTGTATTGTTTTAAGTTTCTGTGTGATCTCTGAACTCTTAGATATCTCTGTGGTGTAGTATTATTGTCTTGTGTTTTAATTATTTATTATTAAATATTTTAAAAACCTTTACCTGTGGCTAGTTTGTGTAGAGATAGGCTCTAGAGTGCATTGCATATTTATAGAGGTTATCGTAATAGGCCACTCTAATAAGCAAATAAATTGGATAATAATATTGCACAGTAATAATTGAACACTCTTTTAAGGGCCTTTGGGTAGCTGATAATTATTAAGCTGGTGGTGACAGAAATTACTACCGTATAGTCTGGTTAAAGGGGCACAGCTAGAGAATCTGTGTCAGCCTTTCCCAGGAGTGTCTGTGAAGTTGTATAAATGCTTATCTCAAAGTGTGTGGTTTGTCAGCTACCTGGGCAGGGACACGAAGCACTGGTCAGACAGAGAGGGTACTGGAGGTTAGCTCACCAGCTAGGCTGAGATCTACACCCTATAGCTGTGCCAGTGGGGAGTCTTATTGGGGACCTGGAGAGCAAGGGAACAACCAGCCCCAGACTGACTGTGATCTCTGTGTGCACTTAAGGGAAATTGTACTTTACTGTGAGTATTTGTTATCCTTTCCTCTTCTGTGAGACACCCTCCCTGGTGTTAGTGGTCAGGATTGAGGCTCCGTGATTGCTGGGCCAGAGCACGGCCATCACATTGTGGTTTGCAGTGGTGGGATCCACTTCACATACTAATTGGCTTGTAGTGGCGTGGGTAGAGTGAATCCTGTAGCTTATGTACAGTGATCTCTGAAGGTGTTTTGTACTCTAAATTAGCCATGCAGTGTATACTCAGAGATCAGATCAGAATTGTTTTATTTCTTTTGTTAGCTTAGTTAGTCAGGGTGAGCAGGCAGCATGTCAGCACAGGAGTATGGAAAGCTAACAAGGAGCCAGCTGGTGGAGATGTGCCAGGCTAGGGGACTGCTGCATGGAAACCTGACTAAGGCAGACCTGACTGCAGCCTTGATTACAGCTGCATCAGAAAACAGCATGCAGGAGGACAATCAGACTGACAGTGGAGATACAATATCTTCGGAGAATGGACAGCTCAACCTTTCTGCAGTGGACATAAAAATCCAGCTAGAGCTAAAGAGACTTGAGTTGGAGGCCAGGCATTTGGAGATAGAAGCCAAAGAAAAGGAGTGTCAGAGGAAGCATGAGAAGAAAATACTGACTCTTCAACAGAGTCATGGAGGTAATGGGGAAGGGAGTAACTGGACCCCAGAAGCACAACAGGTCAGTAAATTTCTTCCACAATTTAAAGAGGGGGATAATTTTGATAGTTTCATTCACATGTTTGAAAGGGTATGCAAACAGTATAGTGTTGCCCAAAGGCTCTGGGTACAGTTCCTGACCCACTAACTCCATGGGAAAGCTGTAACTTGTATATCACAAATGCCTGACTCTGTCTGTTTTGATTATACTGCTGTAAAGAAATGTCTGTTACAATGTTTTAAGCTAACACCTGAAATGTATAGGGAAAAGTTTTGTGAGCATAGGTGCAAGGCAGATGAAAATGTATGCGAATATGTTGTTGAACTGAGCACTTATTTTCATAGCTGGGTGAATGGATGTCAGGTCACCACTTTTGAAGGGCTGGCAGACCTTTTGGTGAGGGAACAAGCCCTTAGCACTTTGCCTGAGGACATGAGGATTTGGTTAGCTGATGAGTTGGGGAAGAAAGGAGACCTATACCTGGCCAGCAGGGTAGCCCTGCACAGGAAGGGGACCCCCAGTACTGCTCATGGGTCTAAAGGAACCCATGGTGAGCAGCACAGACTGCCCTAACAGAATCCGCCCGTAGCAGGGGAAGCCACTAGTCCAGGTACACATTCAGGAGCTAGGGTTAAATGTTTTGAATGCAACCAGTGGGGTCATGTGGCATACAGATGTCCATGGAGGCAAGGTGGGGAACCAAAGGTGAGGGAGCCAGTAAGTGGGAAAGACAAAATGCCAACAGTGGGTTGTCTTGAGACAACAGGGGTATGGAGCTACCATCCTGCAGATGTCCTGAGCGGTAAAGATTTGGATGAGGCAGTACTATATACTCATGCAGTTACATGCAGTGAGGCTAGGAGACAAGCATGTGGGTCTGGTAGCCTGGGGGAGACCCAGACAGAGTGAGCTATGCTGTAGCAGTGAGACTGAAGGTGAGCCACAGCTGCTTGTGGGCACTGATGTTCCCTTGGACAGGGTAACTGCAAAGGTAGAGGTGAGTAGTAGTACCCAGGCTGGTAGTGAGGCACTACTGTCAGAGGATGCCAGACTTCCAGTGGTAGGGGAGCTGGTAAGGGTTACAAGGAGGGAGTTGAGACAGGCTCAGCTCTCAGACCCTACATTGCAAGGTCTGAGGCAGGTAGCTAGGGAGGCACCTGATTCTCAAGGGAAGAGGGAATCTGTATACTGGGGCAAAGGGTTATTATACAGAATGTGGAACCCTGAGGGAGGGCTAGAAGGTAAGAGAGTACAGCAGTTGGTAGTGCCTAGAGCCTTATCATCTGGCACTTATAGCCATAACCCATGACCCTTTGCTGGTCATATGGGCATAAAACGTACAAAGAGGCGTATTATGCAAAACTTCTATTGGCCTGGAATTTCCAGACATGTAACAGGGTACTGCAGGACCTGTGAGCAGTGCCAAAAGGTAGGCAAGGCAGGAAACAAGGTGAGAGCTCCTTTGATAACTTTGCCTGTGATTATGGTGCCATTTCAGAGGGTAGCTATGAATATTGCGGGTCCTCTGAGTACCCCAAGTTCCACAGGGAAAAAGTATATTCTAGTGGTAGTGGATTATGCTACACAATTCCCTGAGGCAGTGGCTTTGTCCTCCATTGAGGCAGAGGTGGTGGCAAATACTTTGTTAGAGATTTTCAGCAGGGTGGGTTTCCAAAAAGAAATACTGACTGTCTGAGGTGCCAATTTCATATCAGACCTGCTGGCTTGCCTGTGGAAGTCCTGTGGGGGTGAAGCACATGAAGACCACCCCCTACCATCCCCAGACTAATGATCTTGTTGAGAGGTTAAACTCTACAATCAAGTCCATGCTACATGCATTTGCAGATCAGTTTAAGAGGGAGTGGGGCAAATATTTGCCCCATCTGTTGTTTGCTTACATAGAGGTTGCCCAGAAATCCATGGGTTTTTCACCCTTTAAGTTGTTGCATAGGCATATGGTGAGGGACCTCTAGATTTATTTGGAGATGAGTGGGAAGGTGAGTGTAAGTCTCACAAGGAGTCCATTGTGGGATACATCATAAACCTCAGGACAAGGCTTAAGGAACTCGTGGGCTTGGCCCAGGAGAACCTGGCAGAAGCCCAACAACAGAAAACGGCGTGGTATGTCGGGAATGCTCGAGCTAGAGAATATACTATGGGGCAGCAGGTAATGGTTCTTATTCCTGTCAGACCCAACAAGCACAGCTTGGGAGGGACCCTACAAGGTGGTAAGGAAGGTAAGTGATGTTAACTACATGGTGGAATAGATACATCATTACCTTTATATATAATGAAGAGTCAGCCTGGTGAGCACTGTGATTATGCAAATGAGGTGTCACATCACTAACATTCCTGAATACCAAAAACTGCATTAAGTATAAGGAACATAAACATGGTATCAGGACCTACATGATTACATGCACACACAATAACAATGCAAGGACCAGCACTGAGAAGTGTTTCCTGTAAATGTCTTGCAGGTATCTTTGATTACCCTGACTGTAGGCACAATCAGCTATCACATTCTCCCCTATTTGCTGTATACCTACTAAGGGTTTGTCAAGGAGAAGAGACTAAAAAAAGGGCACATGTACTTCAACTGATGTATGGGAACTGCAGTCCTAACATTCAAATGATGTCTTAAATGACCACAGTTACCGACCATCAGTAGGAAAGGTTGTTCATAGTACAAGAAGTACTATAACCATTGTCAAAGATAACATATGGCATAAAAACAGAGACAGAGTTATTATCATGAAAGGATAGCTAATCAAATGATGCACTAGAAAGAAAGAAAGAAAGAAAGAAAGAAAGAAAGAAAGAAATACACCTGCCATGGTTGCAGTCTTTGTTTAATATTGTGTGAATGCATGCCTATGCTAACTGTTTGCTATATCACAGTCATGCAGGCATTCACAGTCACATATGAAAGGACAACTTTCATAACTTGTTTATATTGCACTTTCAATGTGACAATACAATGCCATGTTATCATTACATCTAAACCTTTTTTACCCTGCTAATATATGTCTTTGTCTGTGCCAAGTCATGGAAGCATGGTGAAATAACTTATTTCAATACTCTTGTTTGAGGGTTAAAATCAACACAGCTCCCTTCTGCAACATAATAGATTTGGTCCAGCAAGTACATGTAAATTTCATTACCTACAATACTTTGTTTTTTCTTCTATAATTTGTGTGCCACTTGGCAGTGTGAAAATAACTTTCATGGCTTAAGGGAAAAGAGACAAATTTAGTTTAGGCTTCCATATGTAGCGCAAACCAGACAAGTGGCATTGCATGGCCATAAGCACTTTGTATAGTACTTAAGGAAGAACATATACCCAATTATTCACTTTCTCTGTGGCACAAGGTGTTACTGCTTATAGATAAAGTATATCTGATGCATCATTTGAATCCACTGGTATGATACTTTTACAGAGGCTTGCTTGAATTTATATTTCATTGCATTTTGGGATTCAGTTGTGTTATTGATTAAAAATGAACTGTTTTCACTATTGCTAACAACACGTGATTATTAGCCTGTCTACTATAATAAAATACGTCACTAGCTACTGTTCTGATAATGTGTTCTTCTAAGTACATGTCTGATGTTGCAAAGAGATGTGAGAAGGAAGAATTGTTCACTCTAATGCACTTTTTTTCTCCAGTCATAGCTACTTAAACCCATACAGTGCATTTAATTCACTATCCATAATTTCCCTAACATATATTACCCTTCTAATGTATCTTACATTTTCTCTCCATTTGGCATTGTTCATAGTTCACTACTTAAGGAAAAATGTGAAAAATTCAGTTTAGGTAGCTAAAACAGACCTGGCATCTTTGCATGGCCCACGGTAAATGCATCATGACAGATGCCAACTTCTGTGCCACAAGGTATAACTGAAGTGAATCAAGAGAAAAAAGGCACATGAAGCATTGTATGAATCTTGTGTAGAGATCAAATTGCAACTTATTACAATATGTTTTTATTTTTTTTACCTTCATTTTAAGGTGCATTTGCTCATCATTAGGCAATGTGCAAACAGTGTTTACTAACTAAGGAAAAATGTGAAGAATTTAGCTCAAACACTCCTGGCATCTTTGCACTGCTCCCTGCATCAGGAAGAGTACTTACGTCAGTAAATCCATCTGACGGATGTCAAATTCTGTGCTACATGGTATAACTGAAGTGAATCAAGAGACATAAGGCACATTAAGCATGCTTTGAATCCTGTTTAAAATACAGATTAGCATTATCTACAATATTTACTTTTCCATTTTTTCCCATTTTAACGTACATTTCCTCTCTGCTTGGCAGCAAACATACATGGTTGACTACCTAAGGGAAAAAGTTAAAAATTTAGTTTAGACTGCTTAGTTAGATAGCTCAAACACTCCTGGCAACATGCACTGTCGTCAGCACTCATAGGTTCATAGATTCATAGGTTTTCACTAGGCTAATGACCACAAGGGCCTTTTTAAGCTTAGCCATGCATCCCAAATCTCTGACAAGTTCTGATACCTCTGATAGTGTAAGCATGGGCCTGGGCGATGAACCATTTACAGGTTACCTGTGTCCATTAGAGATATAGGTGCCAAACCAGGGATGAATTTCCAGTTTCCCATCCAATTGTCCAAGTTGCACTTGAATTGGGTTAGGGAGGAACTCTGCTTCACATGGATAGGGAGCCAGTTCCATTGACACGGTAGTCTCTGGGATACATATCTATCTGTCCAGCAGGTCCTATTTATATCACAGGCAAGGTTTAAGTCTTTAGAATGGATAATTCTGGTGCTGTTTGTTTTGTGGATATGCAGGAGGTCCATCAGAGTGGGGTCTGACAATGCCCTGTACACCAAGCATAGATCTTTCCTCAAAAGCCTGTAGGAGACAGAATACAGGGATAGGGAGTTGAGGCGGTCTGCATAGGGCATTTTACTTATGCCCTGTATTCTTTTAGTGAGGAACCCCTGTGGACATTCCAATTGTTGGATATGCCTGGTTAGGTACATACCAAAAGGGGCATTGTACTCAATGCTAGGTCTGATGAATGCCAAATTCAGTGGAAGAATGACTTCCTTGGACTTACCTTTGTACCTTTGTTACCTTTGTTTGTAAGTTGTGCAACATAGAATGATTTTCTCACCACTGTAGATACATGATGGTCAAATACTAGATTACTATCTGTGTGTGTCCCTACGTCCCTGACTACTGGGTCAACTCTAAGGGGTGTGTTGTCAGTATGATAGTTACCAGGGATGGATGACTTCCCAAAGGATACTATTATGCATTTCTTGGCATTTAGTTTTAGTCTATGTCCAACTCTGGACAGTACTGTGAGGAGCAGGGCCAGTGTTAGCATTTTGGAGGCCCCAGCAGATGTCAAGTTGGGGCCCCCTAGGCACTTATAGTCTAAGTATCACCCTGTCACTACCACCTCTCCTAAGCAACCTTTTAGTTCATCCTGAAAGCTCTTAGGAGTAGTACGCACAGAGCAACCTGCAGCTACAGTGCTCTTACAGTACAGCAGGTCTATGAACCACACTATGTTTTCCCATCTCACAAAGGGGCATTTACAATTATTGTCATTTAGTTGCTTCAATGATACTTTGCAGCAATATAGTTCTGGACTTGGGTGAAATGATGTCCTAGGCCTACTGTTGCAGTCATCCCCCAACACACACACACACACACACACACACACACACAGCTGGTTTTGTAATGGGTGCAGATGAGAGCCATAATCAGCTTTATCCTAACAGGGTCATATCACAACCATGTTCAGGGTAAGAAGTGTAATAAGAAAATAAATACATTTTTCCTCCTCATTTTTCCCCAACCTGCAACAGCTTTGTGGGGCCCCCACACAGTCAAGGCTGGTTAACGGAGCCCCCTGTATCCAGTTATACAGTCTGAGGAATAGCCCCCAAACTCTTAGATCTAAGTGTCTGCATGTATTGTGATATATTATATGCATTGGTGTTGAAATATAATTACTTGTTAGCTACATGTTTTCCTGATACCCAGAAGAATAATGTATGTGTCCTGGCATTATTGTGTGTGCGCACAGATAAACGTCACTGATATTTTTGCACACACACACACACACACACACACACACACACACACACACACACACACACATAAGCCATAGCAATACTAGTTTTGTACTTGCTTCAGCAAATAGCAATATGCTGTGCAACACTGATGCTGGCACACTAGATAGGTGACTGCTGTTTAGCAGTCGTCAAACAGCAGCAGGAGTAAGCCACTTTTATTTAGTTCACTGAGCAGTAATGCATACCAGTCACTGTCCCTGGTTTCACAAATCTTCCCTGATTTTTCTCATAATTTTGCTCTGTCCTTCGTAAAAATTTTGATTTGCTTGTAAATCATTCAGGATTACAGACAGTCAATAAAAAAATGCATGTTGATGCAAAATGTTTTACTCTATTAACCTTTTAATTGAATCAGAGTAATATTTAAAACTTTTTCCTGATTTTGAGGCTTTATTCTGCTATTATTGGTATTGTGCTGAATTATTCTGGAAGAAGTTGAAACTTTGAGTATTTGGTGTTTTGCAAGTGTTTATAATTGTCCCTGAAAGAGAAAACAATCCCTGAAGATCGAAACCACCAGATTTTCTTAAAATCCACTGAGATCAGTCATTCTGGGCTTCTGATCTCTCTACAGGTTACTTTGCTTGTGTTCATTATCAACTTTATCCTAACAGAGTCATATTACAGATCTGTTCAGGTTAAAGAATATATCACTCAGTGGAAAGTCTAGCATTGCTAGATTTTTCTTGTTGTGTTTTTTAAAGAATATAATCAGGAAATTAATAAATTTTTCTCTTAATTTTTCCCAACCAGCAGCAGCTTTTGTGGGGCTCCCACACAGTCAAAGATATCAAGGAGGCTCCCTTGCAGCTATGGGTATTGCAAGTACCTAAAGCTGGCTATATTATTATTTTTAGTGAAGTGAAAGTCCACCAGCAGGTTTTACTTAAACCAGGGGCTCTATGTCAGTGGTAAAATATTTAATGGAACTGTGAAGCCTGTTGCTTGATAAAACACTTATTACTATAGCCAGAAATATCTTTAAACGTTAAAAGAGATATAAATGAGTTATTGTTCAGCTGGTTTATTAAGTACACACGATTGCTATACTAGCTTTTGTTGGTTTGACAGATGTGTTACAAAATATCAAGATAAGATAACTTGCTGTGGTTGGGTTCCCCCCCAGGTATGGGGGGGCAGTGACTGCAGGGTTTGCTGGTGCATAAAGCTGGCTGTGTTCTTGAGAATAACTGTTCTGTGTTATTCACAACACAAAGTATCCCTTATTCCTTCCACTTGTCTACTCTAAGCTTTTATTGTATTCCTAAGAGTGCATGCCTCTATACACAAGCCACTTCAATCCTTATGTGGTTACTGTCTATTAGCAACCAGTGAGTAATTCTTTAGTTTCTGTCATTTATCCAATAGAATGTACACTGGCTTAAATGTTCTATATATAATTTTGGCACTAAATGGGATATGTTCAGTGGTTGTTCTACAGACCTGTGCAGTTTTATGTGTACAGAAGAGAAAACATTTAAAATATCTGCTGCATATGTGTTACTAAGTAAAAAAGCAATACAGGCATATACTATGCAAACTGAAGTTCTGAGAACCACAAAGAGATACATCGTTAATTGGCTTCATAGATAATAAGTAGATTTTTTATTTTATATACTGTATACAGATCAAGAGTACATCTGCCTTTAGTTCAGTTTTATTTAAAACATGGCCCAGCACCCAACCTTCACAGAAGACACACACACACACACACACACACACACACACACACACACACACACACACACACACACACACACACACACACCCCTCTTTAAAACTCATTCAACCACAGGGAGGACATGCAGACTGCACAGAATGTGCTCCAGCTGAGAATCAAACTAAAGAATTTCTTGCTGTGCAGTGACAGCACGAACCACAGCCAATAATTTTCACACGCTGTAATTGTTCTGATTTTCTGCTTTTGCTTTCTCTGGTTCTGCTGAGTATGTCACTAAACACTATTAATTATATGCCATCAGGTATAGTGCTGTTTTACTGGTTGCAATGCTTGTGAAATGATATTAACAGTGCTGCTGCTGACAGATGGAATTATTAAAAAAGTATTCATGATTCATGCATTCAGATATGAAATAACTGGTCTGCAAAACCCCCTGGGATAGTAACAGTCTGCATTCTTTAAATATCATATGCTGGCATAATTTGGAATATGACTCCTGATAAAGGAGGCCAACATTTTCAATTATAAACTTTGTCACTGTTTAATGCAGTCTGTGCTCTTGAGGGACATAAGGGCCCATATACTTGCAGTGCTTGTGGGTGTAACATATGCAAACATTTCTGATTATGTCGCATGACATGTTCTCTGTAATATTCCTGAGACAAGTACCAATTAGGAGAATAGCATTATAGTACTATGGGTACAAAACTGATGTTTCATGTCCTAACAGGTTCAGGTAAGTGCACATCTGTCCAAATAAATACAACCCAGAAGGACTATCATAATTTAGGCATCCACAAGAATAAGCCATTGGAAAACAGAGTCATAAGAGATAATTTATCCAAGCAAAGGGGAAAGGACAGTGGAGACTAAATATAAACATAAATAAATAGTGCATGTATGATGTAGTGCAGAGCATAAATTAGCTTTTCTATCATACCAAACGGAAATCAGTTTATGCACTCAACTCAGGCAAAACATATACTGAGACAATAAGAGAAGAAGCAAAAGTCTGCGAAAAGTTTGCAGCAATACAAAATGCTATTATAGGGTAGCATTTAAAAATACTGTACAATATTCTCTTATCTATAGTTAATACAACTGTCCCCAGAAAATAGAATGCCCCAGTGAAGTCTCACCTGGGTTGCAGTGAATCTACTCTTATCCCTGCAGTCATTGCTGCTTTGTAATCCCATTGAAATGCTCTCAACTCTGCAGTACCAATGTTAAATGCATCACTAAAGGTATTGAAGGTCCATCTCCAGGAGTTAAGAGCTTTGACTTCTGCCTGCCTTTCCATTAAAGAAAAGGCTGCAGCCTCAGCTAACATATACAGTACAGTAACTATAGCTAAAAGCAGAAAATGCCCATTATCTTCATTCAGATGTAACTGGGAATGACAGTCCCTCGATCCTCACCCAGGCATCATCCAAATTTCAGCACCACAGTTCCAGCAGACAGCGACCAGCACCTCATTGGAGAAACTGGCATTAGACTAAAGAGTTGTTTGAAATAACCCGGAGATTTGACCAAAATATAATCACACCCAGTAAAGTACCAGAAGAAAATATATTGTCCATTGGTACAAATGCTGCTCGGAGCAACCCATGGCTGCTGGATGGGGGCCCTCGTTCGTGGGGAGCTAAATGGAGGCTCCCGCAGCTGCGGGTTCCAAGGGTTCCTAACACTGGCTATGGTGAGGAGAAATTCTACCTATCACAGATGTATCTTTGTGGCATAAGGTGTAAGAGCAATGACTTTTGATAAACAATAGAGGCTATTATGGGGTTGAATCTAGTTGCAAGATACTTCCTAAAAAGGATACACAAAGCACATTTGTTGGAGGCTGGTTCATAGGTTCATAGGTTGGTACTAGTCTATTGGCCCTAGGGCCTATACAAGCCTATCCATAACAATTCCATGGATATTTCTTCCCACAATATTTACTTCTCTGGACCCCTGTCTAGCAGGGTGACTGACATGATCCCTGGGGTGAATTTCCTATCTCCCATCCAATCATCAAGGTTCCTTTCGAAGAGGGCCAATGAGGCGCTCTGCTTGACATGTATGGGCAGTCTATTCCAGAGTATGGGGAGTCTCTGGGTCAGGAACTTATCCCTCCAGCATGTTTTGTTCATTGTGATGACAAGCTTTAGATCCCTGGAGCATGTGGCTCTGAAGGATTGGGATTTCTTTAAGTGGAGCATGTCCAACAGCTCAGGGTTTGACATGGCCTTGTATGTTAAGCAGAGATTGCCTCTGAATAAACGATATTCCACAGAGTATAGCTGGAGGTTTTTAGACGGTCAGCATATAGCATCTGCTTTAGGCCTGTGATTCTTTTAGTGAGGTATTTCTGTGGCCTTTCCAGCTGTTGCAGATGTCTTGTGAGGTACATATCAAGTGGGGCATTATATTCTATAATGGGTCTAATGAGGGATGAGTACAGTGGGACAATGACCTCCTTTTTTCTGGATGAAAAGCCCTTAGTGATGAGGTGTGCCACATAGAAGGATTTCCTGACTGTTGTGGCAATGTGGTTATCGAAAGTGAGACCACTGTCCACCAGTGTCCCTAAGTCTCTCATCACACTTTTGATGATGTTTAGTGTACTGCCACCTATGTGTTAATTCATGGGTACATGTTTTTTTCCAAAGGGGATAACTATACATTTCTTGGCATTAAGCTTGAGCCCATGACTCTGGCACCAGGCATCTGTTTCTGTAAGGCCCTTTTGTAGAATATCCACATCATTTGGGGATTCAGTAATGGCTCCCAGTTTGGAGTCATCTGCAAACTTTGTTAGCCAGAGTCCCTTAGTGTTGGCCTGTACTTCAGAGAAGTAGATGCCAAACAAGAGTGGTCCCAGGACTGAACCCTGAGGTACTCCACTTGTCACTTGTCTGGAGCTGGATTTGGAGTTGGCTACTTTTACAGTCTGGATTCTGTCAGTAAGCAAGTTGGCAACCTATCGAGTGACATATGGATTTATGCCCAGCTTAGCAAGTTTATCTATGATTCCAGAGTGGGGGATGGTGTTGAAGGCCATGGCGAGGTCCAGATAGGCTGTGTGGACCGTCTTACCCTTGTCCACAGTTCTAGAGACTAATTCAAAGACATCAGTCAGATTCAGGAGACAAGATCGGCCCTTCACAAACCCAAATTGGGTGGGATCCAGTGTTTGAAGGTTGCCAATGTCTTTGTTTATAAGTTCCATGATAATGCGTTCCATGCCCTTGCAGATCAGGCTTGACAGACTGATAGGATGGTAGTTCCCAGGATCCAAGGTGGATCCCCCCTTTTGGAGTGGGATAACTGCAGCTGTGCTCCACTCAGTGGGCACAAAGCCTGAGGCGAGGTTATGATTAAACATGACACTTAGGTGAGGTGCCAATTCGTTTTGTAGTTCATGTAGTACACATCCTGGGATGTCATCTGGTCCCATGGATGCTGTATTCTTAGCTTTGGAGAGTGCGGTTTCTACCTGTGTGGACATGATTACCAGAATTTGGCAATCTTTTGGTATTGAGATGGACCCTTTAGGGGGTGAGAGGGGGGTGAAGTTGGCACTAAATTATCTGCCAGGATATTGGCAATATCCTTGGGATCAGTATATTTAATGACATTCTGTTGAAGCTCAGAGCAGATCTGAGCATTGCCATTTAGATTCTTGACATAACTATAGAATGCCTTGTGGTTGTCTTTGGAATCTTTGGCAATTTTATTTTCATAACTAGCTTTTGAGGATTTTGTGAGGGATCTCAGTTTCTTACTGAGGCTGGTGAGGGAGTTTTTTGCATCCTGGGATTTTCCTCTTTTCTGCAACAGTTTCTTCCTTCTGTTGTATAGTTTGTTTATAGCAGGGGACCACCAGATTGGCTTCCTTTTTTTGGAGAAGAGCATCTTGTTTTTATTTGGGATGGCACGATTCATGCATGAGTGGATGTACTTGTACAGTACCTTAGTGTAGGATTCTGCAGTCGAACTTTCAGATCCCGTCTGCATGGGTGTCGTGACATTTGTCACTTCTGACTTCAGTAGCATGAAGTTGGGTTTGGAGAAGTTTTTTAAGGAGGTTTCCTTACTGGGGGGTGGGGGTGGGATGTGGATGTCAAGGATGATTTGCTTATGGTCAGACCTGACCAATGTGGGGGTGACCAGTGGTGCGGAGCATCTATCTCCCATGTTGGTAATGACCAGCTCTAGGATATTGGAGCCCCTGGTGGGACAATGGATTAGTTTATCCAGAGCATTGGAATTTATGAACTCCAAGAACCATTGGGAAAAGGAGTTGGTACAAGAGTAGTTTTCCCAGTTAATGGCAGTGTAGTTGAAATCACCCAGTATTAGGGTGTTTGGTTGTATCTTAATATTTTCCAGTATGTTTAGAAAGGTGTAGTGAGAATCTTGGGGCATGGTGGGGGATCTGTAACAAGCTACAATTTGGATTGCAGTCTTACCTAGTGTTAGTTGCACCTAGAGAATTTCAGATGCATTATGTTGGGCAACTAGTCTGGAGGTGTGAATATCCTTGGTGAATAGGGAGGTACATCTGAAGTCATTCACTCCAGCATGGACAATGACAGAGTCATATTTGTACTTGTTGTGGAGTGATTTGAGTGCATGCATTAAGTGGCAGATCCTGGCACCCGACAGGCAGCTGACTGTAATTTTCTCCTTGTTCCACCTGGTGAGTGGGACATCAGTGTGCCTGACTATAGAGTCACCTATGACTAAAGTGTTGGGTACATTGTCTTGCCTTAGGGGCTGTTGTTGGGTGGCACACTGGTATTGTGAGCTATGTGTCACTTTGGTTGTGACTGGTGTTTGTTTGAGTTTCAGATGATGGTTTAGGTGTTTACCTTACAGAAACAAGCTACAAGGTATGATTCTCATGTGGGGTAACTGGCTGGGCTTAAAATGGCCCCCGAGGGCAGTTAGCCTAGTACTAATCCTTCAACCTATTTCTCACAACTTTTGAATAGGACTGTAACAGTAAAAAATGATAATGTTAAATTGCTGACAAGGAACAGGTTTATCAGTAAGCCTTGCATAATGTAAATGTGCTTTTCGGCATATATGGCTAAGGTTTCATATATATATTCGGCATATATGGCTAAGGTTTCATATATATATATATATATATATATATATATATATATACACACACACACACACACACAACCTAATGTTATGTCCACCTTCCTAGACATGAGAATGAATATATATCATATAAAAATCACTTGCTTATTTATGATGGGCACAATACTTTTGTTTATTCATCATGATTTGTCACATATCCCAACTATGTGTTTAGGACCCTTATGTCTTCTGTAGTATGTGTGTAACATAAACTGATCTGTACTGATCATCACTGCATCCATGTGCAGCATATTTACTTGCAGTTAGAATGACTTTTACACAGGAATACATTCCAAGACAGGATTATAACCACACACATATAGGTGTGTATGGAGAAGTGTATCTCTATTCATTCAGATATTAGTAAATGTCAAATTTCCATAGTGTAAAGTTAGTGGCAATATCACTTAATATATTAAGTTGCAATTTTTGCCTCCTTTATCCTGTGGGTTAAATTCTCAGTTGTTACAATACTATTTTAACAATGGGTAATTCCAAAATTGATAATGTTAGAATTCGGCCATCTTTCATCTTCCAAAGTACAACCATGAAAAGCCATGCCAGTAAGTATTCCATTGTTGACCACTGGAACCTGTGATAATGAGTGGAGCATCACACATCGTACAGCTCAGTGCCACGTTTCATACCTTTACTGCTATCCACTGTAGGTAGTGCTAATGTGTCTGCCAAGAGGTCTGTTTGCTTATATGTGCAAATGCAGTTGGCAAGGTTGTGTATGTAGTTTGCATAATACCAGTAATATGTGAAAGTTGAAGGGAGGGTTGGCATAATGGTTAAAGTTTTCACCTCACAGGCCCAAGCTGCAGGCTTTGATCCTTGCCTCAAGTTGTTGGTTAAGCTTATAATAGTCTGCAGACTGATTACTTAGTATTTAAGGAAGGGGGTGGTGGTATTTGGCATAATGGTTAAAGTCTTCACCTTATAATAATTCTGACCACAGGTTCTTGGCTAGGTTGAAACTAGTCCTTCAGGGTAATTAACCTAGTATTCACCTATAAACCACAAGGGAAAGGAGAAAAGGCCATACCAACAATTCAGACATAGTTTGTAAGTTTGACTTTTGCAGACGTGCTTGGTAAAGGAGAGAATGGTGCCAAATTTATAGCACAAAGGTGGGATGTTGAGGAGTCTAGAATATTTGTGGTACTCCTCATGAAGTACTACAGCTGTAGGCTGCTGCAGGTGGATAACCCTGAGGCTTACCTATAGCCGTCTCCACTGCAACTGGCATTCCACGTAATGTGAAACAATGTTGTCATCATGATAGGGACCTTAAAAAGTGCAGGCAGGGCCTCCTAAGCTGATGGAAGTCTGAATTTAGGAACAGGAACATCCCCAGGTGTGTAAATATAATGACCTCAATTCCTGGCTGTGATATGGCTGTAATTATCTAGCCAGGCGATGCAGTTACTCATTATGCTTTATATATATTTGTCTTCTTTTTGTTTTCTACAGCTGCAGAAAAAATTGCTGGAAACAATGAGATGCAACGGGGAGATTAACTCACCTCACAGAGGCACATGGTAAGTATGAATCAAGTAAAAATTAAAACCATAATATTATATCTGATGTTGTAAATCTTCTTTCCATTCATCACTGATGGGTTTGGTTCTGAGCCCTCAGAACTGAGTAGGTCTTCTTACCAAGCTCACACTTGCCAAAAATTCTCAAGCTAAGATTCTACCCAGAATGCCCTTCTCCCTGTTACCTCAGATCTCGTTTGCTGCATAGCCGTAAAGCCGTGTTTCAGCTGAGCTCTCAGCTAAGTGAAACTTTATTTGATATTTTGTGCGAAAACTTTTGATATTTTCTCTTTTAGTAAGTGATTAGTATCTCTAGTGTTTTTTTTTCTGTCAGACCTTGATCTTTCTTCTCTGCTCTACCCATTTGTAAACGTTCAAGTACCATTGTTGATATGGCCTTTTCCCCTTTCCCTTGTGGTATTCCTTCAACACTGTAGCTGGTATTTCTCCTTTCTTTCCTAGCCTGTTAGTGTTTTTTCAGTAAGGTGTTTCTGTTTTACTTATACATATCACTATAGTGATACAACTGTGCGGCTCTTTTGAACTGTGTTTGACTTATTAGTACAGACTGGTTGAACTGTTTGCCTGTGGTGTCTATCTGTCAAAATGTTGGATAAGAAAGGTACTTCAGGGTTCAAGCATTGTGCTTCATGTAATGGCAAGTTACCTAATAGTGATTTTCACAATTATTGTGTATGCTTTTTGGGGGTGCCTCACTTTTCAGTGCAACCTCTTTGTGATATTTGTCAGAGTTTCAGTCAATGCACTCTTAATGAGCGCAAAAATAAACTGATATTGCAAGGGTTACTTAAGTCTCCCTTTTCAGAGGCCATTTCTGTGATGGAGGTCTCAACCCCTCCTACAAATGACAAAAAGTGGTCCCACTTGATTCCCTCCTCACCATCGGGTGATCAGAGTAAGTCTGTGAAATCAAAGGTCCCCAAGTTGTCCTCGGAGCATAAATCTGCCTCTATGGCTCCGTCCTTGTTGGCTCCGAGCATCTCGAAACCCACGATACAGGTGCCAGTTTCGGCACTGATCCTGCCACCGGCACTGACATTAGACCTCACTATGCCTACGACTTCAGCACCTGTGGCCACTACGGCTCAGGGCACACCTTTGATACCTTCATCATTTACGATTTTGGAACCTACCACTTTGGCTCCGAGTACCACTTCAGCACCAAGCATTTTTTCAACCAAGTTGGATTTGACCCCATTAATCCTGGTCTCCAAACTTGATACTTCGGTGCAGGCAGACCTTGCACCACAGACCCTATAATCCCTTCTGTAGATACATTCCTTGGCCAGATGCATAGCCCATTCATTGACCGACCTGACTCCTCATCCAGAGTATCCACTAGATCCACCAGGATCCTGTCAGAACACAATGTGGTGCATTTTGTGGACCAGCTGTTGGCTGCCAGCGGGATAACCACACTTTCTAAGACCCATCCACCTGCAGAACTTGGGTTGGTTTCTCCACGGACTCCTTCCTACACTCCTCCTTCGACCATTTTGATTCCGAAGCTTTCTGCTCCGATGTCCTTCTCAAAACCCATCACCTCTGAGCCTATAATGGACCTCACTCAGGCTCCAGGTTTTCCCCTTTGGTCTTCGGTTCCTGCGGAACTGGTCCTTCCTCAATCTGGGGATTGGGGGGCTTGCACCTTGGCTCGGGGCATGGATCTGTGTTTGTCTTTGGTTTCATCCCTGGTGCTGATAGCCACATCTGCAACAATCCTGCTTGAGGCTCCATCCATGGGGGCAGGTTTGTCGGAGCATGGTGTGACCCCGGTCCCGAGGTTGTCTTTCTCGGTTCCGGGCTCTCATCCCTCTTTAGACAGACCTGCTTTCCATGCGATGGAGAGGGCTCTGTCTTCTGGAAGCACTCCTTTGATGTTGGAACCTCAGCTTTCGACCCCTGAGCTACAGCTGCCACAGACCACCCCCGGGGCACTGGGCAGAGAAGCTGCAGGACACCCCTGCTCAGGGTACCCACTCTTCCAAGTCCTCCTCAGAGACACCCACGGAGGAGCCCCCTCAAAAGAGGATGTGCAAAAGGAAGCACATGGATTCATCCGAGGAGTCTTTAACAGAAGACATGGATTATGATGATGTGAAGGGTCCCCATGGTCACCTCCTGATAATGTCTCCTTTGGAGACATCTTGGAAATGCTAAAACAGAGAGGTGACTGGAAGCCCTCCAACCCTTCATCTGAGGAGTCCTTGTTCCTGCAGGCTTTCCGTGTCTGGCCTTTTACCTCTTGGCTGACCCCGCCTGCTGAAGAGGTCATCCAACTCGTCATGCAGCATGCTTGGAAGAACTCAGATTCCATTGAAGCGATCCCTCAGAGACCTGACAAAATTCTTTCCCCTCCCGAGGAGAACCCGTATTGGTCCAGAGGGTTACCAGTCGACGCTATGGTGGTGGGGGCGGCTACAAAAAAGGACTTGGTTGAAGAAAGTCCCAGTGTCCACCCACCCAACAGGGAGTCCCGGGTGGTAGACAGACCTGGGGAATGAGTTTTTGCATAAGGGACCTTTGCTATATGGTCACTGAACTATTTGGCACATTTTACAAGGCTCCAGAGGGACTTGATCTCTAAACTCTCTGGGACACTCGCAGGACAGCTGTCTGATGAGGTCAGGGACAAAGTGGCCTTGCAGCTTGCCACCCTGGAATTGATCTCAAACTTGTCCATGAGGTTGCTATCACATGCGACTGAAGGGGGTGGATAGAGCAGCAGGTACGTGAATTGTCATGAGGCGTCATGCCTGGATGTGCATTTGTAACCTCGCGGACCCCTTTAAGTCTTCCCTTTTTAATGCTCTCATCGAAGCATCGTCCCTTTTTGGCTCTAAAGTGAAGGCACGCTAGCCAGGTGTGAGCAAGATGGCAAGACCCTGTCTGCTGTAAGCCTACGATTTTCCACTCCTCAACATACCTTCTCCAGGAATTAGAGGAGTGGGAAAATGTGGCACAAAAACTCTCAGGGTCCTTTCCATGCCGCAGGTGGTGATGATACCCCCAGGAGCAGAGAGGGTAACAATTCCGGAAGATGCCCCTACAGAGGCAGAGGGGGTCCTTGTAACCAAGGGTCCAGGGACTCCTTTTCTGGACAGTCTTACTAGTGCTCCTGAGGAGCAGCCTGATTGCTTACCTCAAGAAGCAGGCTGGGGTCATTTTTCTCTGCATCAAGCTGCCTGGCAATCTATTACCACCAATCATTGGATGCAGAGTATAATCACCAGAGGTTACATCATTCCACTTTCTTGTCAATCAAATCTTCCAAAAAAGCTTTCTGACATTCCACCTAGTCAGAGGGATGAAGCAGCTTCAGAGATTATAAAGCTGTCTCAAAAAAGATTCATCCAACCAGTCCCACCAGACTAATACGGATCCAGATTTTACTCAAGATTCTTTTTGTTGCCAAAAAAGACAGGGGATTGGAGATTCATTTTGGATCTCAGTAGCTTAAACAAGCCTGTCACCCAAACCAAATTCCAGATGGTCACATTTCAGTTCATTCTCCCTTTTTTAAGGGAAGGCAATTGAATGTGCTCGATAGATCTCCGGGATGCATAATACCACATCAAAATGGACAAATGCTCCAGGAGTCTGCTTTGCTTCCGGCTAGAGGCCAGTCTTTATCAATTTCGTGCACTGCTGTTTGGTCTCTCTGCAGCCCCCAGAGTGTTCATGAAGTGCATAGCAGTGGTCACAGCTCACTTGAGATTACAAGGATTCCAGTGTTTCCATATTTGGACGATAGGCTCCTCACTGCCCCCACCGAGCATCTTCTGGTAACAACACTGCATTATACACTCTCTGTGGCAAAAAGTTTGGGAATAACAATACATTGGGAGAAATCAAACCTTACTCCTACACAACAAATAAAATTAATTGGAGCAGTGTTTAATAACCAATCCTGTATAGTGTCACTCCCAAATCATAGACTCCAGCGATTGAAGCTCCAGGTCCGAGTGATACTCTGTCAAACAAAAGTTTCAGCAAGAGAAGTTCTTCAGGTCCTAGGATCCATGGCAGCTTCAATTCCAATAGTACCCGTAGTGATGCTAACCATGCAAATCCTACAATGGCTTCTTCTTTGTCAGTGCTTCCCAAACTATCACCCCCTCAATTACAAGATTCAAATAACCAACTTCTGCAAGAATGACCTCCTTTGATGGATGAGGCCAGATGCAGAGCTTTGGAGTCACTCATTTCAATCCACTCAGCCCAGGGCCATTGTGACCACAGATTCTTCCCTGATCGGGTGGGGGTGGGGGGGGGGCATTTCCAGGGAAAGACAGTCCAAGGTGCATGGTCCACCTCAGAGGCCCACCTGCATATCAATGTCCTGGAACTCAGAGCGGTGCTGTTAGCATTGCAGGATTTTTATTCAGTTCTCCCTTCTGGGACAACTGCAATTCAGTCAGACAACATGTCAGTGGTTTGGTATATCAACAAGCAAGGAGGAACCAAGTCCTACCCCCTGTGTTGAGAGACCATGAGAATTTGTCACTGGGTGATAGCTTTCAGATGCTTTCTGATAGCAACGTATATCCTGGGGAGCTCCAACATAATTGTGGACAAACTGAGCAGATGCATCTTCCTGCCTCATGAGTGGTCCCTCAATCCTGAGTTGGTGGCAGAAATCTTCAGCCACTGGGGCCAGCCTTGCTGCGATCTTTTTGCCTCCCCGTCGAACAAGTGCCGCAGCTATTTCACCCTGTTTCCACCAGAGGGGGAGTCCCTGAGGGATGCCCTAATCCATGATTGGCCCACGGGACTTCTTTACGTTTATCCTCCCATTCCCCTGATTCCACAATTTCTAAAGAAAGCTGTTCGGTTGAGATGCAAGGTGATCCTCATAGCTCCATTCTGGACTCAACAAGTTTGATTCCCCTTCCTTCGGCCTCACCTAGTATACCCGCTGTGGATTCTGGACCCTCTTCCAGATCTGATTACTCACCCCAAAGGGTTGACCACCCAAATCTGTCCAGTCTCAAGCTAACGGCTTGGTTTCTTCACTTCCGTTATTTGCCAGGCAAGCTAATCTCACCACACCTGTTTGAGACATCATTCTGGCCTCTCATAAACCATTCACCAGAAAACTATATCAGTATAAATGGAAAAGGTTCTCCATCTGGTCTAAGGATAACATGCTAGACCTGTATTCTGTTTCAATGACTGTGGTGCTGCAATACTTGGCTAAGTTTTTTTGACAATGGAGCCTCTGCCTCTACTGTACGAGTGCACTTGGCAACAATTTCTAATTTCCACAATGGTATAGATGGCACCCCTCTCATCTCTTTATGTCTATGCAAAGCCTTTCTCAAGGGCACCTCTCATATCAGGCCTCCTGCCAGACAGCCTGTGGAACCATGCGACCTCACTTTAGTCCTTCAGTCTTTGACTCAAAAACCCTTTGAACCTGCAGCGAAGTGTGATCTAAAGTTCTTGTCCTGGAAATCCTTGTTCTTAGTAGCCATCAGATCAGCCAGATGGGTCTCGGAGCTGCAGGCATTGTGTATCAAGAGGCCCTATCTGGTCTTCCATAAAGACAGAGTATCCCTTCGGATGAACCCATCCTTTCTTCCCAAAGTTGTTTCTGAACTTTCCATTAACCAGACCATTAACCTACCAGTGTTCTTTCCAAAATTTTCTAATAAAGGAGAGCACTGCCTACATTTCTTGGATGTTCATAGGCAACTGAGATTTTACCTAGACAGGATCAAACCTATCCGTAAGTCTGAACAGCTTTTCATCTCCTTTTCTGGGCCTAGAGTGGGTAATGCTGTTTTCAAGGTTACATTATCAAAATGGCTAAGGGACTGCATACATTTCATCTATTCCCTCATAAAAGAACCTATGCCAAAAGTTAAAGCTCACTCCACTAGATCTATGGCAACATCTGTAGCTTTCCACTCCAGGGCTTCCATGAATGATATTTGTGCAGCAGCCACTTGGGCTAAGCCTTATACCTTTATTAATCATTACAAATTGGACTTGGTCTCCAGAGGGAGAACTGGCTTCGGCTCAATGGTACGCAGGAATGTTCTTCCATAAGGGCTGCCCATGGACCTCAATGTAGCTTGGGATTCTGTCCCATCAGTGATGAATGGAAAGAAGATTAGCAACATCAGATAAAGAAGTTATGTCATACTATAACATTCCATCTGGGTTGTTCATCTTTCATCATTCATCACTTCCTACCCTCCTTCCCCCTCCAAAGGCTCCTGGGGGATGCTTTGGGTCGAAGTGGTGTCCTAGGATATTTGCGCAGAAGTGGCCTCGGCTTTACTTCTCTATTCCTAGCAAACTCAATCTGAGGTAACAGGGAGAAGGGCATTCTGGGTAGAAGCTTAGCTTGATAGTTTTTATCTGGTGAGAGCTTGGTAAAAAGGCTGACTTGGTTCCGAGGGCTCGGAACCGAACCCATCAGTGATGAATGAAAGAAGATGAACAACACAGATGAAACGTTATGGTAAGACATAACTTCTTTTTTCATTCTCTCAAGTACTAGCATCTTGAGCAGGCATATTCAACTACTAACTCTGTAAACACCTTCTCCCTTAAACCTGTTGCTGCTACCTATATCAAAACTCTACTCTCTAAGCTAAAACCATGCTCTGTATCTGCTGACAATATCCCTTCATATTTTCTCCAGATTGCAGCTCACTCCCTTGCTCTGTCTGTATCTATCCTAATAAATCGCTCCATCTCTGAATCTAAAGTTCCATCAATCTGGAAACAATTCTACACTCTTCCTATTCATAAAGGAGGTAACTCCTCAGAAATCTCTAATTTCATACCTATTGCTTTCCTCTTCCCCTCTCTCTAAAGTCCTCGAGGAATGTATACATAAACAAGGTATGCATTGTCTCATTCAGGAAAACCTGCTCATGCCTACTCAGCATGGTTTCCGACCCAAGCATAGTACCATCACAGCTCTACTATCCTTTCTCAACACTACTACTCTAGCCAAAGATGATCATAATCTCCTATCCTGTCTATTCCCTGACCTCTCAAAGGCATCTGACACTGTTTCTAACTCTCTGCTACTAAACAAACTAATATTCCTTAACATCTCCCCTGATACAGTTGCATGGTCCTCTAGCTACCTCACTGACAGACTGCAGTCAGTGAGATGGCACTCTGCATTATCTACTCCCCTTCCAGTAAGAATGGGTGTCCCCAAGGATCTATTCTTGGGCCATTACTTTTTAATATCTTCATCAACTTACTCTACTCCTCTTGTCCTCTGTCTACCATTGTCTAATATGTGGATGATTCTACAGTCATCACTACTGCCAACTCACCCTCAGAACTTCTATCAACTATCCAGTCATCCTTTAACTCAGTAGAGACATGGCTCTCAAATATCCAGTTCATCCTCAACCCCAAAAAGCAAAACTGCTACTCTTACTTCCTAAAACCGTTAACCACATCAAATCCTCCTTCTCCATAATGTTCCTAAACAATACTTCTATTGAAGTTGAATCTAGCACAAAGCTACTTGGCATCACCATCAATGATCAACTAAAATGTGATCTACACATAAATAATTGCATCAGAAAAACCCATCAGAAGCTAGGACTCCTGTATAGAAATAAAAGATTCCTTACCACTGAAGCTAGGATTACTCTTACATATGCCTACCTTCTACCTTGCTTAACATACTGTTCCCAAATACTCACAAATCTCAACTCCTCCCTACTTACCAAGGTAGAATCGACCTATCACAAGATACCTAGAGTCGCAGCTCAACAAACCTATAAATCCCATCACTGTCCTGAACTGGCTCGAGCTACCTCACCTGCTTCTCCAATCTCAGCTGCAAATGATACACTCCATTCTATATCAGCCAGCTTTCTGTCCAACTCTATCATCCCTCATCTCCCACTATTCCCCTACAAGACATCTCCGAAGCTCATCCCAAGATCTAAAAAATGTTTACAAACCCAAGTCAAAGACTGGGTGCAACTTATATAGTTACCACCCCTCTATTGCATGGAACAATCTCCCAGTACAAATTAGGACCCTTACACACCCCAAACACTTTAAATCAGCCACCAAAGAGTACTCTAAAAGGCACTGGACCTGCCAGTGTTCACACCCTCCCAGACCACAACATAGCAACCATCTATCTCTATTACTCATTACTTCCCTCCCCACAATCACACTATCTCTGCTGCTCTACCTACTCAATTCCTTCTCCCCTACCTATCTCAAACTTACTTTCTAATTTCCAAATCTACAAATACCTCTGGAGTTACTGTTACTGTTTATGTAATACATAATATATAGGATAAACAGCTTATTCCCTATGCTTTTATGTAACTTCCTAAGCTTTGTTGTTATCTGCTGTTTGCTCTTAGTTTTGTAATTTTTTTATTTTTACTACCTCGTGTGACTTACTATGCTTTAGTTGTTATCTGCCTTTTGTTTTTAGATTTGTACATTTTTGTAACTACTGTAAGTGATTTGAAATTCCCATGATATTTCTATGCTATTTTAAATCGTTTATACTATTTGGAGCTTTTCTCCCCAGGCCTCAGCTGAAAAAGGGCATTAGCTCAGTCAGACATTCCTGGTCAATAAATGTAAAATAAATAATAATAAATAAAACACCTCATCATTCATCTCAAACATGCATGCCATCTCCAGTAAGTGTCACTGCTTACATTAGGCAATTAGAATACCAGCTTTACTGTATGTGGATTCAGTATCCAGAAGCAGCATTTATTTATTTTTTTAAATTGATAATTATTTATAAGATTTTAACAGCAGTTTGTCAGGAAGAATTACATTATGGTAATTGTAATTATTTAGTTAGAATGCATAATTCCAATCTAGCATAGTGAAATAAAGGCAGCTGTGTCTTATAGCAGAGCAGTGATACTTGTTTATTTCATATTATACAATTCCTCCCTATTAATATTCTAAAACATGCACGCTGATTGGCCAGCCCAACCAGCGTGCCCGTTGTAAATCCCACAATATACCAATCAAAAAAGGTCCGGTCACCCAGATTTTTTTCCGTTGGTATAAACTGCCCCAAAACTTTTTTTTTTTTTTTTTTTTTTTACAAAAAAAAAAAGAGAGAAAATGGAGCAACGGATACTTTCTTTTCTCCATTGCTTCTGTTTCAAAGCCTTGATGTACTGGGTATGCGTGGGAACGCAAATCCCATATGCATGCGCAGTACATCAAAAAGCAGACTTAGTATACCACAGCCGGCGGAAGGACAGCAATCTGCCGTTATACAAAGACATTAATTAAGAAAAATATTTTTTTTCTAAAATAATGTCATTGTATAATAGCAATAACTGACTCCATGGTTGTGGTATATTGAAGATTTACCCACGGTTGTCTTTGTTTAATCACTCCGGCTTCGCCCTCATGATTAAACCACACCAACTATGGGTAAATCTTTAATATACCACACCACATTGTCGGTTATTGCTTAAATACATAATTACCTTTCCATCATAGATGGATGTTACAAAGGTGTGCAATAGTAAATTATCGCAGCTGTTTATGTATTGCTAAATAGAAGATTGTTTGAACTATACAGTGCTATTACATGGCATGCATCTAATTATCTCTTATGTTTTTGTCTCCCCACCCTTGCCTCTTTTTTTGGAGGGTCTTATAGTTTATTAAAAATATACTGTTGGCATAACTTGCTGATGAAAATTAAAGATCAACTGCACAGAGAGGTACACTGACCACTGCAGCTCGGCCTGCCATAACTCCACAGATAGTAACACAGACATCTGACACTTCAGGGTCACAGTCTGTCAGTATTGCCTCCACATCCCCTGCCCTTCCTGCTCCAAGTATGTTGGGTAGCTCTGCCCTGGCTGCTGGTGCAATGGTGCACTCTGGGAGCAGTAGTAGAAGTGGTGGTGATTCTGTCACCCAGCAGGAGCTGACAGTGCTTGCTGGAGGATATAATGGAGAGGGGCCTTAGTACACATATCAGCAGGGTGGAAAGCTCCCATGTTGCATTGCAAAGATCATGCCACATCTACCACTAACCCATGGAGCTGCTGCAGGAAACAGAGATGACAGCTCTGAGTGTGAGGACTAGATTGTCACTGTTCTCATGCTAGATTTGGGTGTGTGTCTGATGTCCCTTACCTATCCCCAGTCATGGTGTCCCCCAACCTTTTGTCTCCATCACCATCCTTGTCTGTCTTGTATGTCCTGTATGTCTGCAGATGTTTTCTAACCTGCCATACCTACCTGATCCTATCATTCCTAAACATCTTTCCCAACATTTCTTTCTCAACCAAAAAAAAAAAAAAATTTGGCACCTGACCCACAAATAATTATGCCTCAGACATAGCTTTCCACTTTGTCTATGTGTTATCCTGACAAAACTGATTCAGTCTAACTGGCTTTACAACATTATTCCATTGTTGTCACCCATCACTGATGTAGTGACTCTGCAAAGTCATGAAATTGAGTGTACAATTGTACATTGACATTGTGAAGAAGTGGACAGCTATGGTGCTTCACATGACCCTCCTGCAAATTTCTGTATTATTTTCCCTGTGTGCTAACCTGTGCTTGCCAACTCCCATTTTCACAACTGTCCTATCTACCCCTTTTTCACACATATAATCTAGTCAAAAATAGATCTATAAAAGGCCAATAGCCTAGTATCACCCTATGAACCTATAGCAATTATTAAAGCTTTTTATTCAATGTATAATGAAGCTTGGCCAGTCATCCCCTTTCAGTGATTGATTTGTAGTGAGAAGCATTTGAAACCTGGCTTGAACAAATTCTGCCCCATGTCAGAGAGAGATAAATGCTATCCATCTAATACCAAAAGGAGTCTGCAAAGTCCCAATGGTCAATGACTGCAAAATTCAAAAAGGAGTGACCTGGGTGACCCTATGATTCTGGAATTTCAGAGCTGCCTCTAATTCCCCAGGCTTATAAGTCTTATCCTAACATAATCTAGGCAAAATGGCTGACCAAGTGACTAGCAGGCTGCAGAATAAGTGTTGGATAGTGATGAAATGTTCTAGAGTACTGGAGAGTCATCTGCACTTACAGACCTTCCCAGTATTATTACCACCTAAATGAATTATAAAAATATGTGGCTGCCCTGACTCAAATATAAGTTGGTGTAACATTGGCAACAACCGGTCTCCAAAGCCTTTTCAGGTTATGTCCCAAGTGCAAGCTTCCTTAGAAGAAAATCAGAAATGAATCCTTAAATGCCTACCCAGACTTAAAATGAAACTATCTAGTATATGTCTAAAAGTCTCAAGAGGACTACCTGTCCATTCTTTTAATTAGATCTACTGACTGACCTTCCCTGTGACTCAACCCATGCAAAAAAGAACTTGGGAGATAAGGCTTCGTACTGATCTGTGGCTACTAAAGAGGACCGATTTATGAAAACCAATACAACTTTTTGGGGTGGACAAACCTTCTAGGCTAATAATACAATGAAAGGAACAAAGTAATGGGGCTGAAGACCTGTCCACAATAACACCTGCTTGATTGGCTTCAGATCTAATAACCCAGATTAAAACAGCGACATTGACTATGACCATATGTCTCTAATATAAGGACCAGCAACTTACAAATGTTAAATGTTTCCAAATATGACCAGCTAAGCATGGCAGTCCAAAGGGCAGATTCATGATAAGTCTCTAAACCTGCATGCACACCCAAGGATAATTTTTAACAATGTTTTTCAAATACAGAGTGATGAATCAACAATTGCACCCTTAGGGCTGCCCCAGCCTTTCAACAGTCTGCCCACAAGCCAATGTTTAGTAAAGTCCTGAAACCTAGAAACTCTCATTAATAGGATAAGTGCAGCTAAATATACCTTAACAGTTCTGGGGACTTCTTTGTTAACTCAGTGCAAAGTTGAATAATGCACTCTTAGACATGACGATCACAGCATCTTTTCCTTGTGGAGACTCTGTCAGAAGCATCTAAAGGACCTAATGATATCCCCTCCATGTTCTCTTTGTTTTAGGAGCCAAGGAATGAGCTTTACTGAAAAAGACAAATTAATACTTAAGCTGTGGAGGACCAGAAGTCCTAATAGTGACTAAACCCATAAAGATCTAGATGAAGTTTTAGTCCGAACTTGAAACACATCCGAAATGTCTGACTGAAATACCACTTTCTTGTTACATACGTTGTCCTGACAAACCAATGTCACTACCCAAATGAGCATGAGTTCCAGAAATGTGATATCTGAATTCTTCTCAGAGGAGCAAGCAGGAGGCCAGTGTTTGGAAAACTATTGTCCTTTAATATAAGCTCTCATGTTACAGCATCTGCTAAATCTGTTAACAACTATAAGGAATCAATTGTAACCCAATCAACTTTACAAAAATATTAAATCACTGAAGTCTGACAAGAAGAGGGACCACAAAAGAAGATGTAATTTTACCCTTCTACTAACCATAACCTTGTGGTGTTTCTGATACCCTCCATGAAGCAAATTACCTGGACATCTTATAAATGATTTCCTGGAGGCACTGCTGTACATTCAGCATTTAGTGGGCTGAAACATTCCATTACTTTGCTCACTCTGCCTTTTTTGTTAGTCAGAGAAAGACCTGATTGTAGACCTGATGCAATCCAGCATAGTCTAAAAGAGGAGGAAACTGTATCCACTTCAAGACCCCAAAAATATAAGGGACTTAACAGGGCCTTCCATTTCATCATAAGCAAAGGGCACTCATAGCTCATGACATACGTCCAAGAATGTATTGAACCTTTCATGTATCTCTTGCTCCCTTTCCCCTACAACCAAACAACCAGTCATCGAGGTAGCGAATTTAGGGACTCTCAGTTCTCAACACCACTGCAGTGCTGTGTTTAAATTTTCAGTGACAGCAGTAGCCACTGCACAGACCATGAGCATGGCCAGGTCAAAGTAATAATTGCCATCAGAATGCATGCCTAGCAGATGCTAGTCTTGTTTATGCACAGGAATTAGCTGATGGGCTGACTCCACATATAATTTTGCAAGCCAAAGATCCTTAAACTATTGAATAATCCTTATGGCATAATCTAGGAAAGAATACAACACCCTGACATCTTATCCGTAGATACAGTCATTCACTGACAACCTTTGTGGAAAGGAAAGATGGTGAATTAGCTGAAACTTAACCTTCCTTTTTCTTTTGAACCAAGACTAATGGAGAAAATCTAAATGATTCAAATTGGAAGTATGACAGGGGCCTGTAAGTCTTCCCTTGTGGATCTCTTTGTTTAATGATCTCTCCTTGCCTTGCACAGATTATACATGTCTACAAATCAAGGCAGTGGGGACAAGGTTGATTTAATGGAAAAACCTGAGGTGAAACCTTGTAACAATTCTAAAGTGGCTTGCTAATTGGAATAATCTTTTAAAAATAAGCTATCAGGTTTGATTGGTAAGTGATTCACAAAAGTTCTTTTGGATAGCATGGAATTTGTTCCCCAAAATCGATAGGAAGAGGTCTTTCCCATTTCTGATAAGGTTTGCTGGTATGTCCCTATACTTAGCCTAGTTAGCTTCTGAAACATCTGGTCATACCACAGTCAGGGCAGACTTCTTCTCATGTAATGGGCTTCCCTGATGATTAAAAAAAAATTCAATAAGGGCAAAGCTTGGGAAGGTTCCCTTTCAGTAATTACTGTCATAAAGTAACAAAAAGTGACCACACAATTTTCCCAAGATTTTGTCATGAATTTATTGTGCTGCCACTTGCCAGAACTACTAGTACAGATACAAGGTCTTTAGCTCCAGGACCTTCTGAATCCAATATATGTTGGCTCCAACTGTATTGTCCTTGTGAAAAATGTCAACATAATCCCATCATTAGATTTTTTCCTTAATCAATGAGGGAATGTGGGAAGTGATTGCCAGACCTTTGTAGACAGTACAAGGAATGTGGACAGCTAATGAACCATGTACACTCTCCATAGACCCTAACTAACCAGCAGTGATGTTTTTAGAAGCTCACCAGTTAATGATAAATGAGGAAACATGATTGTTAGGGCCAGTACCATCAGTGTTTTCCTCACTAGACTCTGGAACAACCTCTGTCATAACAGCCAAACCCCTGTCCAAAACCAACTCAAGCAACCTGGATCTCTTTTTAATTAACACCTTAAGTAAAACCCTCTAAATAATCATTTATATGTTGGCTATGAAACTAACCTAAACCAGGTTGGTTTAGCTTAGGCTCATTACCTGGTGGAGCTAAAATGAGTAGGTCTTTTGGTTGTAGCATTGGTTTGACATGCACCTTGCATTGCAGTCCCCTTCTCAAAAGTTACCGATTCAGATATTTGTTGAAAACGTCTCTTGAAGCTATATTGAGAAACCTCTTTAGAATGCTGAAGACTTTCAAAAGGCAATACATCAAGAAATGCCTTAGCCTGTGCCTCTGTCAGCTGCTATTTATCATGAATATCCTAGATAAAAACCAGTCTGAGTTGCTAAAGAATATAATCAAAAGTATTGTTAAATATAATAGATGATTATTTTGCTAAATGTAAAAATGTGAAATAGTGTGCAGAGACCTAAAACTACTTGGGGAACTGTCTGCATAAAGGGGAATCTGTTAATGAAGAATTACCAATGACAAAATACTCACCCATTGTTAAGATAAGCAAAGTAAAGAGATGGTTGCTCAAAATAAATCATAACATATTCCCAATAGCCTCTCCAAAGGAATGCAATTCACCTGAAATGATATCACCATGTTATCTTGCTATAACCAACCTATAATAACCAAAATGCAAACAGACACACAGCAAAAAAAAAAAAAAAATCACAGCTGCGAATTACACCTCAAACCTACTTAAACAGAGGCAAGCACTATTTCACCAACCAAGATGCAACTTCTAAATGCACCAAAATGCCTTTATAAGACCGAAAATACTAAATACTTAAAATAAAAGTGCTATAACCAATTTCTGTTAATCAGCAATTGTTATAGAGTAGGTGCATTTCACTTCACCATTGAATAATACATCTCATGACTATGCTTTATGAATTTATTTTATTTTATTTTTTATTTAATTTTTTATAACTTTATTACAACATAATGTAATTATTTTTCATGTAATACTTAAGTCATATTAGGAAGGAACTTTGAGACAATACGAGTTGTCTTGAGAAGAAGGGAAGTTCTGCATTGGTGGACATGTCAATTAACAAACCTTTCAGCATGTCCAGAGTTATTTCTTGTCTGTAGTTCATGAAATCAGTATTTTTTTGACTAGTGAGTCAGGATTGATGCTATTAAATAATGACAAGCATTTGATTTCAAGCTACAGACCTTCAAAATGAATGCTAATGATCATCTGCAATGTGAACGACTATTGAAATATTAAACAATATTTATATCTGACTTTGATTTGGGCCTTTACACCCAAATAATTGTTATAATATTATTATTTGTTTTACTTTTTGCTAGAGTTCTTGTGCTACTGGATTGTGAAATACCTGAAAATAATTTTTTGGATGGGAGAAACTACCCAACAATCACTCCCTTGCACAAGCTGCAGAAACACATTGACTGAGCTTCTGCCAAAACAGGGACTCCTGCCCATCATAGTTCCCAGCTAATCAATAGCAACCAATGCAATATGAATTAGAAACTATCAGAAGTAACATACGTCAAAGAGTAACTCACTCCGGCTGAGCAAACCTGGACCACTTAGTTTGCGACCAAAGCAAGAGCCAAACAGAAATAACACAAGCTGGCCTCTTCTTCTCTTTTTTTAAATAAACATTGCCAGTGAAAACAATGACAAACAACAAAATGTGCCTTCCATGTCTCTTCCTATGGCTGTCACAAGACACCTGCAATAAAATGTGGCAAAGTAACTTACCAAAGAATAGAAAACAATCCAGACTCCCCCTTTAAGCGGCTACATTAAACCACCACAAACCTATACAAGTTGTCAGTGGGGGAATCTGCATACCAACCACTACTAAAAATCTAAGTTCACCAATATTTGGACTAACAAATGAGAACAGCCTGCAAAGTAAAATATCCTGCACCCAAAATATAGTGAGATGAGGAGATGAATCGAAACATCATCACACCAGACCGACTGACAAAAGACCAACCAAGAAACATCAACAAGGTGCAGACAATGATCAAAACTTAGGTGTGCATATGCTCTGAAAACTAATTTCAACTACAACTGAGATCTTTAGAAAAAGGAAGGTGCAAATTACCAAGAAATAAGTGGAATTTGTGGGCAAAATACATGGAAAATAATGTCCAGGTGTTTAAATATTGCTGTTATGTACTTAGAAAGCTACTAGAATAAGATGTTATGCATGTGGATACATACTATGAAGGGGTTGTTGATCTTTACATTCTATTTAAGGACTATGAGCCATATTATAGCATGATAACTTTTTAAGTGGTTATGTCATGTCTCCCTTCCATACCCTCTTGGTGAAGATCAGATATGAAGAGTATTTGCTTTCCTTGTTTGTACATTCACCTTACGTTCAAGTGCAGCTTCCAGCAAGGCTTGTAACCTTTTGCTTTATTTCCTTACTTTACAGTAACCCCCTATCTGCCTCCCATTTTTATGGTCAGTATTTTCCTTTTCCTTTTTTCTGTTTTGCACTGCCAGTCTTGTCCACAGTGCACTCAGTTCCTCACTAATATACCATGGCACTGACTGGCCTTTTTTATTTCCTTGTGTATGCTTCTTGAATCCTGGTATCACCATCTCTAACTACAGTAATTTTTCCATATGTACTGTCTATGCTTCTGCTTTTCCGGTAATGCTGTTACGTCCTACTGTACATAAGTAGTTGTGTTCTGTTTTACCATATTTTGACACTGCAGAGCATCACGTTCCACTGCTGCTTTACTACTCTCTTTCTTTTGTTGTCTTCTGCTTCTTTATATTTGTACTCATGTGGTACCTATCTCAGCCTAACTAGTGGTGCATCTGCCATTTCAAAAGCACGTTTATACTGGCACATTACAGCTAAAGACAACATGGCAGCTCTATCCAGCCAGACTATATTTGGTTATTAACAGCAATGATATTTTCATGATTTTACTATGATTATCTTTGGACCTGGGTTGATGAATTGTATCTTTATAGCCATTACAAATCCATACAAATCACAATTTTTTTGATGAACTTCTTAGCTGAAATTTTCCTGAAAAAAGGAAGAATGTGTTGCAGAGAGCAATTTCTCTATATCTACAGTTACCCAAATGAATACATAAATGTACTTCTTTTCATTGCAAATAGTTCATTTCTTGATGTACTTGCTGCTAAATGTATGTAGTAAAAGGCAAAAGTGCATGATCTTTTTTGCTAGCTTTGCTTGTGTTACAGAAATTGGAATTCAATAGCAATGTTAGAAACAGCAAACAACACACATAACCCCTGAATAAGTGTTAGACATTTATGGTAAAAAAGTACACTGATAAGTTAGGGGCACAAATTGCTTTACAGATTACTTAAACTGTAAATGTGAATATAATTCTTCTACTCACTCCATAACCAATCTGGCTGCTGCAAAATATAACATGTACAATTCAAAACCTTTCTTCTTATAGCATAGCAATGTAAGTCAATCTGTAAGGAATGGCCACGAAAAGCAATGAATAGTAAAAATCACAACAGTTGTAGTACTATGTGCAATAGCATGTTTATGCAAAAGTGAAACTCGTCATGAGATTATTTAAACTTTAATTTCACTGATTCCTTCAGATAAATGAGTAAAGTCCTGGCAAAAGTAAGGCTGCCTTTGTATTTTTACTTATCTTTCACTGATAATGTCTAGAATACCATGAAAGTGAAAAGAGGATTAAGTATTAAGTGATACATATATATATATATATATATATATATATATATATATATATATATATATATATATATATATATATATATATATATATCTATGGTTTACTATCAAAATGTTGAAGTGACTTACCACGAACCAGAACAAAGGAAAAACATTCAGCTGACTGCTCAGAATGTTGATACCTTCTGAAGGAAAGAATCGACATTTGACCGCTCACCATCCAGAACATGCATCGACTAGCATGCATACATATTTCTACTGTTTTGCAGGGGGGCAAGCCCCCCCCCCTCACTACTTATATATTCTGACTCTAAGATCGCAGTACAGTGAGGAAAAGGATACTTTTCCTGATCTCCACTATAGTGCGATCCACTTCAAAAGACTGACACTGAAACCTGCAAACACAAGCTATGTGCCAACGTTTGAGAGTCAACAGGATTTGTGTTCATAGTTTTGCCTCTCTGCACCTCTGTGTTCGACCTTCTCACAGTCGTGGTAAGTTGCTTCAACATTTTGATAGTAAACCATATATATATATATATATATATATATATATATATATATATATATATATAGTTTGCTGAGGAACATATTTTGTTGTTGAAAAGGCTGGAATTACACAGTAACACTTCTTGAATTCACAAGCTGTACATTGTACTGTTGACCTACATTAAATACCAGGTCCTGTATGCATCAGTCCATCAAAAAAACTTTAAAATTGTTAATCCATGCATTACTTGTAAACATCATCAATGTCCTTGTCTCATTGTCTCTGTGACAGATTCATTGCAGTGTTTGACAGCTACATTAGATTTATTTATTTTTATTTTACATTTGTTGACCGGGATGGTCCGACTGGATATATGTCCATTTTCAGCGGAGGCCCAGACAGAAAAGCTCCAAGAACTTAATTAAAAAATGTATGAAACATACATGAAAATTACAACTGCATCTCAGCGATACAGTTTACAAATTACTTTTCATGAATACAAGACAATGATTAGAAATATATCATGATTTCCCACTGTTACAACATAAAGAGCTGATAGATTTAAAGCTGACTAAATCACTAAGAAGAATAATGCGTTGTCTTGTCTGCCTGAAGACTCTGTAGCCCATCATATTCTAGTCTTGGTCCCTTAAACTTATTCTATTCTTGTTTACTCTTTTTAGAAGACCTCCTATATAGATGATGTGGATATCTTCTCCAAAATTATTAATAGCACTGTAGTTTTCATCCAGTATCAAGACATATTAGTTTTATAGGCATAAACTTTATCTTAACTGAAAAAAAAATCTGTTTTGTTTAATGGTCAGAACAACCATATTAGGTATACTAATCTGACTGTAGCAGTCTTTCAATTGATTGTATTTAAATCAGTTTAGCATTTGGGTACTATCAAGCACACCCACTTGCACTAACCAGAATTCAAATGCATCATTTGAGCAGATGCCTTTTTTAAGAGACAGGACATGCTGATTAGAGAATTCTCTTATTACTTCTTAGCAGTTCTAGTCTGCCAGTTATTACCATGGGGGGGGGGAATAAATAGTGCCACTGACATCTTCTTTTTGTACCTTAAATTAATGCCCAATGAGCTCAGAAATGGTTGCCAGATATCAGTTTTCATGATGCCATCAAATGAGGATTAATGCAGATGTTTTTCTTAAATAAGGATTATCATTTTCATTAGGAACTTTCTTCCAACAGCATAGGTAAAATGTCTACGTAAACCATTAAATGCCTTAAGCTGAGCACCAGAATGTGTTACTTTTTGTTAACCCATCACACAAGCAAATTACTTATGCTTGTGTTGATATCTTGTCCTTCACTATTTGAAAATGAAAGTGCCTGCTTATTGTATGGTGCTTTCCAAATAGATTTAATTTTCTCCTTCCCCATGCAAATACATTTCTCTTAACTTTATAAAATAATGCATACTTCAGCTGTCAGTACTAAAGAGACATTACTAAACTTGTAGATCCCAAAATGACACTACATTATTTAACATTTGTGAACCAGGAAAGTCCAACTTGGAATGAGCCAATTTTCAGCAGAGGCCCAGGGAGAAACACTCCAGACGCATGTCTCTGTAACATGGGATGAAATCCACATAAACACAGGGAGGACATGCAGACTCGGGACAGGAGGCACCCCAGCCGAGAACCGAACCAGAGAACCTCTTGCTGTGAGATGACAATGCTACTGCTGCACCACTGCTCTGTCCATTTAGTTTCATCCACTTAGTTTTTTTTACAATATTTAAAATAATAAAAGTTTTATGTTTTCTCTTTCACATATGATAAACGTTGTACTTGCAGGTTTAATTATATTAAAGGAACCATTGGGTTAGACTTATCATACCACTTCTGTTATAAGACTGACTTAATTAGGCGTAGGTCTACTTGTTCTTTCCACCATGGCTGTTCATAATACTTGTAATTCATCATGATATTCAATTGTAGGATGTATTCTTTTCACCAAAAAGGTATGATAATCCATAAAGAATATAAACAAATATTCTCTTTCTTTTGTGCTTCTACTTCAATTTTATGCTGGCACAGAGATAGCTAGCTAGCTATATATCTATATCTATATATACAGTGTGTGTGTGTGTGTGTGTGTGTGTGTGTGTGTGTGTGTATATATATATATATATATATATATATATATATATATATATATATACACACATACTATATATATATATATATATATATATATATATATATATATATATATATACACATACTATATATATAGCTTAAAAACCTCAGCTTTAGCCGGCTAAGGACTTGCTGTATTCAACTGGACATATAAGAGAATTTAAGTACCTTTATCTGCACTTTTTTTTCAAAAAATACAGTATTTAAATTGATTTTAACTGTGTTGCAGGAATATTAACTGAACTGGAAGTTAGTCAGTGTTTGCTGAATTTTGTTATTTGCTAGTAATTACAGGTGTGGGGTAGCCACATTCTTTGATTTCCTGTCCTTGCCTATTTAAGTGGTACAGTGTGAAATATTTTCTGCTTAAAACCTCAGCTTTGGCCGGCTAAGAACTTGCTGTATTCAACTGGACTTATAAGAGAATTTAAGTACCTTTATCTGCACTTTTTTTTCAAAAAATACAGTATTTAAATTGATTTTAACTGTGTTGCAGGAATATTAACTGAACTGGAAGTTAGTCAGTGTTTGCTGAATTTTGCTATTTGCTAGTAATTACAGGTGTGGGGGTAGCCACATTCTTTGATTTCCTGTCCTTGCCTAT
The DNA here is from genome assembly GCF_019279795.1 of Protopterus annectens. NCBI lineage: Eukaryota > Metazoa > Chordata > Ceratodontiformes > Protopteridae > Protopterus > Protopterus annectens. The sequence continues at coordinate 1,059,100,103 of NC_056729.1, forward strand.
TTAAGTGGTACAGTGTGAAATATTTTCTGCTTAAAAACCTCAGCTTTGGCCGGCTAAGAACTTGCTGTATTCAACTGGACGTATAAGAGAATTTAAGTACCTTTATCTGCACTTTTTTTTCAAAAAATACAGTATTTAAATTGATTTTAACTGTGTTGCAGGAATATTAACTGAACTGGAAGTTAGTCAGTGTTTGCTGAATTTTGTTATTTGCTAGTAATTACAGGTGTGGGGTAGCCACATTCTTTGATTTCCTGTCCTTGCCTATTTAAGTGGTACAGTGTGAAATATTTTCTGCTTAAAAACCTCAGCTTTGGCCGGCTAAGAACTTGCTGTATTCAACTGGACGTATAAGAGAATTTAAGTACCTTTATCTGCACTTTTATTTTCAAAAAATACAGTATTTAAATTGATTTTAACTGTGTTGCAGGAATATTAACTGAACTGGAAGTTAGTCAGTGTTTGCTGAATTTTGTTATTTGCTAGTAATTACAGGTGTGGGGGTAGCCACATTCTTTGATTTCCTGTCCTTGCCTATTTAAGTGGTACAGTGTGAAATATTTTCTGCTTAAAAACCTCAGCTTTGGCCGGCTAAGAACTAGCTGTATTCAACTGGACGTATAAGAGAATTTAAGTACCTTTATCTGCACTTTTTTTTCAAAAAATACAGTATTTAAATTGATTTTAACTGTGTTGCAGGAATATTAACTGAACTGGAAGTTAGTCAGTGTTTGCTGAATTTTGTTATTTGCTAGTAATTACAGGTGTGGGGTAGCCACATTCTTTGATTTCCTGTCCTTGCCTATTTAAGTGGTACAGTGTGAAATATTTTCTGCTTAAAAACCTCAGCTTTGGCCGGCTAAGAACTTGCTGTATTCAACTGGACGTATAAGAGAATTTAAGTACCTTTATCTGCACTTTTTTTTCAAAAATACAGTATTTAAATTGATTTTAACTGTGTTGCAGGAATATTAACTGAACTGGAAGTTAGTCAGTGTTTGCTGAATTTTGTTATTTGCTAGTAATTACAGGTGTGGGGTAGCCACATTCTTTGATTTCCTGTCCTTGCCTATTTAAGTGGTACAGTGTGAAATATTTTCTGCTTAAAAACCTCAGCTTTGGCCGGCTAAGAACTTGCTGTATTCAACTGGACATATAAGAGAATTTAAGTACCTTTATCTGCACTTTTTTTTCAAAAAATACAGTATTTAAATTGATTTTAACTGTGTTGCAGGAATATTAATTGAACTGGAAGTTAGTCAGTGTTTGCTGAATTTTGTTATTTGCTAGTAATTACAGGTGTGGGGTAGCCACATTCTTTGATTTCCTGTCCTTGCCTATTTAAGTGGTACAGTGTGAAATATTTTCTGCTTAAAAACTCAGCTTTGGCCGGCTAAGAACTTGCTGTATTCAACTGGACGTATAAGAGAATTTAAGTACCTTTATCTGCACTTTTATTTTCAAAAAATACAGTATTTAAATTGATTTTAACTGTGTTGCAGGAATATTAACTGAACTGGAAGTTAGTCAGTGTTTGCTGAATTTTGTTATTTGCTAGTAATTACAGGTGTGGGGGTAGCCACATTCTTTGATTTCCTGTCCTTGCCTATTTAAGTGGTACAGTGTGAAATATTTTCTGCTTAAAAACCTCAGCTTTGGCCGGCTAAGAACTTGCTGTATTCAACTGGACGTATAAGAGAATTTAAGTACCTTTATCTGCACTTTTATTTTCAAAAAAATACAGTATTTAAATTGATTTTAACTGTGTTGCAGGAATATTAACTGAACTGGAAGTTTTGACTCTGCTCGTCAGTTAGTCCCACCCACCCTCCTTGTTTTTGTTTTGGTGTTAATCTTAGTGGCCTTGAATCTGCCCGCCCCTCTTGTAAATTTGTGTTTGGATACTCCTTCTGGGCCCATCTCATTTGCTCACTCAACTGAGTGCAGTGAGATCATATTCTGATTTCAGGCACTCCTACTGTGTACATAGAGAGCATCTTGGAAACAGAAAAAAAAATTTAAGCTTGTTTCCTGCCTTTCCTGTTAAGTGGTATAAACTATTTGTAGGCTTCTGAGCCCCCAAGCACTTTTGTGTTGGAGGGAAGCCTTCTAGCTTAGATTTTTTTTTCTTATAACTAGCCAGTTTTCTAGTTTCAGCACTCAAATCTGTTTCTTTGATCTCAGCACTTGTTCAGAAAAAAAAAAAAAATTAATCTGCTTTTACTGTACTTGTGCTTCTACCTACTTTATTTTACTTTTGCATCATCTTAAAAGTACTCAATTGTATTTATTACTGCTTGGTGTAACTGATTCTAAGCCTTTTGGTTTAAACACTTGGGCTTCGGACCAGTTGTTTTGCACTGAGAGGGTTTGTAGTCTGCACTGTAGTGGCAGAACAGGTAGCTTACATCCTTCTAGGTTGGGAACTGCTGATTGAGGGCTCAGTGTCTGTTATTCTAAAAGTGTATTAATTCTGGTTTAAGCACTTGGGCTTTCAGGACAGTTATTTTACATTAAGAGGGTTCGTGGTCTGCACTCTTGTGGGAGGAGAGGCTGGACTCTGCCCTTCTGAGCTGGGGATTTCTGGTTAAAGACTTATAGTGCATGCATATCTGAACTGATTCTTACTGAAGTTGGTGCGCCTTGTTTGCTGTGGCATAGACTGGATTCGGGCCTGCTGGATCTAGCTTTGTTTGTGTAACTTGAGCACTAATCCAGGCATTCTCTAAAGTATTTAATTGTATTTATTACTGCTTGGTAGTAACTTGATTAAAGTGTAGCTATCATTCTAAGTCTTTTGGATTAAGCACTTGGGCTTCAGACCAGTTGTTTTACATTAAGAAGGTTTGTGGCATGCACTGTGGTGGCAGGACAGGTAGCTTTCATCCTTCTAAGTTGGGAACTGCTGATTGAGAGCCCAGTGTCTGTTATTCTTAAAGTGTATTAGTTCTGGTTTAAGCACTTGGGCTTCAGGCCAGTTATTTTACATTTAGAAGGTTCGTGGTCTGCACTCTTGTGGGAGAAGAGGCTGGACTCTGCCCTTCTGAGCTGGGAATTTCTGGTTAAAAGTTTATAGTGTCTGAATATTTTAACTGTATCTTACTGAAATTGGTACACCTTGTTTGCTGTAGCATAGACTAGATCCAGGCCTGCTGAATCTAGCTTTGTTTATATGCTTGTTGTTTATATGCTTGTTATTTCCCTGGAAGGCTAATTCCACCTAATACGCAGCTTCTCAGCTCTTCTGTGGATCACTAGTGATATCTGCATTGCTTACTGTACTTATTTCCTTGTTTCACTTGAAAGAAAGTTACTGTTTGTCGTTTTTGCACTTAAGTTACCTTGCACTTGCTCACTAAAGCAATTATATAAGTCAGCACTAAAAATTAAAAGCACTACACCCTCACTCCCCAATGGCCCTTGTTTTCAATTATTAAGGAATTCCAATATTATTCTAGCATGTCCAAAGGTCAGTTGTCAATCTCCTCTCTGGTCCAGCTGGTGAATCTGGGAATCTTGAGGCAATGTTACAACTGCCTCATGTACACAGACAACCATTTCCTCCTCCCAACAAATTCCAACACATGTGAGAGATGCAACCATATAGCCAAACTGGAGGCTAAGCTCTCTCAACTCAGTACTGGCATAACCAGACAGGAGGAGAAGGAAACCACACTCACTACAATTCAAGTCTCACATAGACCTACCACGACAGCAAACCAAACACATAATCACACAAAAACATACTCGGAGACTCTAAATAAAGATCTGCCTAAGCAGCAGAGACCTCCAAAGCAGACACCCAAGCAACCGCTACCCCAAAACAAAACACGTGCAACACATATCTCACAAAGCCAGTGTGCCGAACAGTCACAGCCCTTAAAATGAAACAACACACCTGATACACTTGTAATAGGTGACTCTATCGTCAGGCACACTGATGTCCCAGGCTGAACAAGGAGAGGGTCACGGTGAGCAGCCTGTCGGGCGCTAGGATCCGCCACATAACACAAGCACTCAGGTCACTCCAAGGCAAGTACAAATATGACTCAGTCATTGTCCATGCTGGTGTGAATGACCTGAGACGTACCTCCCTGGACTACATGAAAAGAGACATAAAGGAGCTCTCTGAGCATGTAGCCCAGGCCGGTATGACCCTGACCTTGAGTAGCATCTTATCCTCACCAAGAATGATGCCACAATATGAAGACAAGATGATCAATTTCAATAATTGGCTTAAGTACTGGTGTCATTCAAAGGGGATCCAATGCCTGTCAGCTTGGGATGATATGCTCGACAAGCCACGATGCTTCGCTAGGGACGGCTTGCACCTGTCACCCCTGGGCTTTCGGATATTGGCAAAGGCTCTTGCTACCCCCACAGTGCCTTTTTTAGGCAAGGCTCAAAAGACAAACCCACCTCCATAGGTATCACAATGGATAAGAAACTAAGAGTAATGCTACTCAATGCTAGAAGTCTAAACCTCAAGATGCACGCACTTGAAACTCTCCTTAGCATGGAGAACATCGATATCTGTGCAGTAACAGAAACCTGGTTCAGGGCTCCCGAGAGCACCTCAGCACTACCAGGTTATACCTCATACCATGCTTTTCGGCCCCAAAACTTGGACCGAACCACAAAAGGAGGGGGAGTATCGATATTCATCAAAGATACCCACACCTCCAGGTTGGTGGCAAAGCACGAAGCATCAGAGACTATCCATATGCAACTAACAGTGGGTAAAACTGCCTTCCAGTTTATAGCCTGCTACAGACCACCCTCCCAAACCCAGGAACCCCACTCGGCCTTCCTGAGAACACTGGAAAATATGAAGGTCTCTCCAAACACCATTATATTGGGCGACTTCAACTACCCAAACATAGACTGGGAGCATTACTCTAGCTCCAACACCCTAGCCCAAAGGTTCCTAGAATTTATAAACTCAAATGCTATGGAACAACTTGTTACCACTCCCACAAGAGGGGAAAACATACTGGACCTGATCATCACCAACATGGGGACTCTATGCTCCAGACCAGAAGTGTATCCCTCACTGGTAAGATCAGACCATAAACGAATCTCACTGGATATTCACATCCCGACCCCACCCCCTGCCCAGAAAACCACAGTGAAAACTTCTCTAAAGCAAATTTCACACTCCTCAAAACCGAGGTGGAATCCTTCAAAGCCCCCGGGCCTGTGGAAAATACGGCCGAGACCGCATAATCCTTTATAAACGCATTCTATACAATAGAAGGAGGAAGCTACTAAATGATAGAGCAAAATCCCAAAAAGGGAAGGCATCACTGATCAGTATTAGCAAAAAACTACGGGCACTCATAAAATTGTCTAAGGCCAGTTTAGAGAGAAAAATTGCACAGGACACTAAGGATAATCACAAGGCCTTCTTTAGTTATGTTAGGAACCTGGGTGGTAATTCCCAGATATGCTCAGAATTAGTCCAAAATGACAAAAAATACACTGAACCCACAGACATTGCCAACATCCTAGCTGACAGGTTCAGCGCAAACTTCTCCCCCCCTCCCCACCAAAAGGGCAAATATATATCCCAGCAGAGTGCTGCCCCCCTGACATCTCAGATGCTCAGGTAAGAGCCTCCCTCTCCAAAGCTAAAAACACAGCATCAATGGGACCAGACGGTGTCCTGGGCTGCGTCCTACATGAACTCCAAGAAGAGCTAAACCCAAACATAAAACTACTGTTCAATCTCAGCCTTACTACAGGATATGTGCCCAAAGAGTGGCGTACAGCAACAGTGGTCCCTCTCCATAAAGGTGGTGCCTCAACGGATCCTGGAAAATATCGCCCCATAAGCCTGACTAGCTTGGTCTGCAAAGCTATGGAAAGGATCATCATGGACCTCATAAATAAAGATATTGGGGACCTACAGACACTGGATCCTACCCAGTTCGGCTTTGTTAAGGGCAGATCCTGCCTCTTAAACCTGGTTGATTTCTTTGAAACAGTCACCAAGGCAATTGTGAGGGAAGGTGGTCCACACAGCCTACCTGGACCTCGGAAAAGCCATCAATACAATACCCCACACGGGCATTATAGATAAGCTCACCAGCTTAAATATAAACCCCTATGTCACTAGATGGATTGCAAACTGGCTCAAGGACAGAAC